>NW_026043480.1:0-38942 GCF_023856365.1 Brienomyrus brachyistius
CGTCATGTATGTGACTAAATTCTTAAGCCAATAAGGGCAAAGTTGTGTCGTAATGGAGGCGGATCCAGTTTGTGCAGCCGGTTAAAGACACTACGGGCATGTAAATGGAGAACGAAATTATAGTTATAATTCGGCGTGTTCGCGAAAACGACTTCATTTATTTTCTTATTGATTTATCGACAGACCATCATACTTTTTAGACGTTATAATAACAACACTCTATTGATCCCCAAAGAGAGAAATTCTCTCCTTGCCTGCCCCCTCTTACTGTCCATGATACACAAGCACATATGTAGAAAAACGTCAGCTTGGAAGCCAAGGCTGGACTTAACCTACTCTATTCTGGTATTCTGTTCTCCCAAGTAAGGCATCCCAAGTTCGAATCCAACTTCCGACAAAAGTTCTTCAATCGCTACAGCACAATTTGAGCCACTGATCGGCTTTAATTGCTTTGTTTTATTTTTGCGTTTCAGGCAAAACTACATAACACTTAAAGACACTACGGGCATGTAAATGGAGAACGAAATTATAGTTATAGCGAATCTCCTACACACAATACCAAGGTTACCGAACTTTGGTCCAGCTGGCCGGAGTGAGACGTTCAATTCCCGTAAGATTTCTTTGCGCCAGCCTGAGAGTCTGAAAACACGTCACACCAGATGCATGAGAGATGGAAACCTGGGATATTCAGTCGAATCAGATCAAATATGATGCTAAGTTAGTACTAAGTTAAAATATGTTCCGCACTTGTAACATGCACCCATGATTTGGAACAGCAGCATACCTGTCAAGGTTTGGATTTGAAAATAAAGGAAATTTTCCGGCACCCGCCGTGAGCCATCCGCAACCAGGCTCCAGTATCCCTTACATTTTAAGACAGGAAATATAAAATAATATAAATATATAAAATATATAAAATATATTTTTGGCCACAACCGGGATTCGAACCCCGGTCTCCCGTGTGAAAGGCGGCGATCTTACCACTACACTATCCAGCAACTATATAATATAAGGGAGATTTACGGGAAAATACTAATACGGGAGGACGGCGGGAAAGAGAAGTAAAATACGGTAGTTTCCCGGCCAAAACGGGAGACTTGACAGCTATGGCTGTCTCTGGCCACGCCCCCTACAGTCGGTCCGGCCCCTGTTCGCGTGTTCGCGAAAACGACTTCATTTATTTTCTTATTGATTATCGACAGACTTTTTAGACGTTATAATAACAACACTCTATTGATCCCCCTCTTACTGTCCATGATACACAATGACGAGACACATGTTCACTAATGACGAGAACTATTCTATTTTTCATGCCGGGGTCCTTCAAATCTTACATTTACAAATCTTGTTCTTGTTCTCTGCTTTCTCCTTTCTCGTTCCCGTAGATATATATTATTATACGGAGATTTACGGAGTCTTCAAAGACGGTCCGGCTCCAGCTCAAGGATCACTGTTGCTGTGGTGTAGATCAGCTGATCTGTAGTAGTCTTCTACGTACATCTTCTAGTAGACCTTCTGAGGGTACTTCACGCATTCTTGGTCGGAGGGTCCAGGTTTCCAGCTTAGCTTATTTCTTATTTCTCAGGTCAGCTGCTCTTGTTTGGGATGTGCTTGACCGGCGTATACGACAGCGTGTACCAGTTCCCACTAATATCCAACAACTTCGCACAGCCATTGAAGAGGAGTGGACCAACATTCCACAGGCCACAATTGACAATCTGATAAACTCTATGCGAAGAAGATGTGTTGCATTGCATGAGGCAAATGGTGGTCACACCAGATACTGACCGGTTCTGAGTCCCCAGACCCCCAATAAAGCAAAAAACTGCACATTCCAGGGTGGCCTTTTATTGTGGGCAGTATAAGGTACACCTGTGCACTACCCATGATGTCAGATCAGCATCTTGATGTGGCACACCTGTGAGGTGGGATGGATTATCTCAGCAAAGCAGAAGTGCTCACTATCACACATTTAGACTGATTTGTGAGAAATGTTTGAGAGAAATGGTAATATTGTGTATCTGGAATGAATTGTAGGTCTTTAAGTCCATCTCATGAAAAATGGGAGCAGAAACAAGAGTGTTGCGTTTATATTTTTGTTCAGTATAGAATAAGCCCAGATTTATGTTTATTCAGTGGAGATAAGTACAACCTCTAAAGATAGGCCTACACCCGTTTTGGCAGTGTCTCCGGATCCCATGACAAATAATGCCTTCAGTACATCCTCCTCAACCCACACTGAAAGCAGAAGTGCTATGGGCTTTGCAAACGGTTTGCCGACATCACTCCTATACGTCCAATGATGACATTCACACCGTCTCCAGGGTGATGTTCCCTGACTCGCAGGGTCACTTGTGGTAAAGATAAAACCGCTTTTCTTGCGCGATTTGGACTCGCTCCATATATTAAAAGGGAGCTTCGTTGTCATGTTTGACGTAAGTATGAACAGGACCATCAAAAGAAAACAACTGGATGTGCATGTCAGGTATTGGGTGAATTATGAGAATGGCTCTCGAGTGCAGTCCTGGTTCTGGGATCACAGTACATGAGCCACTCCACCGCTGAAGACTTACTGGAGAAGTTTAAGGTAAGCCATTCAATAACATTTAAACTCATTAACGAACCCATGATTTTTAAATATCCATGGTTTATCTTTACATGTGTTTAAATGGGAGAACCATATTTATTGGTAAGCATATTTTAAAGATTTTATTGCTGCTTCATGGCTTTTGCTGCAAAAAAAATAGTTCATTGAGGAAATAGAATGTTTAAGTGTTGTGTAGCAACATGTACAGCTGTTGTACAGGCAAAAACTCTGGCTCAGTCCAAAGGAGGTGGATATAGGAATGGCTGTCATCAAGGTGGGACTTCTGTGAATTCACTGGTATCTTTACATACAAATGTATCAAACAATTGTGAAGTAAAAAATATGTGAATAACATGGAGTTTGAGCTGGTTTGATATGTACAGCTGAGGTAGTGTTAACCTTGGGCTGAGTGTGCAGAAAGATTCTGGAAATTTGACAAACCATCTTTTTGTCAGAGACAGTCAGGAGCCAAAGGCAGTGGAAGTGACCTTGGTGTCCTTCAGATTAAAAAAAATTGCCAGATTGTGCTCTCAAAAATGTGCAAAAAGGCCTTGGATAAATGCCCTCTGAAGTACTCGATTGTACATGAGATGACGTGCTTGGACCCAAACAAAATGCACACCAGCCAGATAACTGCCAGCAGAAAAGGAGAAATCTCATGCAGAAGTTTGCGCAGGAGAATCGGTTGGCAGGCAGGATATCTGCTGGTAAATCATAGGATAAGAATAGGATAGTTCAGAATATTATTTTTAAATTATGCTTTTCTTTTTTCACATCTAACTGAATCAGGGACGGATTACAAACCGGGTTAGCGGGGCCGCTGCCCAGGGGCCCTTGGGGTGCAGGGGGCCCGTGGGCCCCAAGCCCAAAACAATTTGCAACGCTTATCAGCAATGTATTTTCGTTTGTCTATTTTAGAGGGCCTACATTCTTTGATCCTCTGCCTACAAGGTCCCCTGACCCTATAGGGAGGGTGTTTGGCTGCCAAGGGCCCTTGACTTGTGGTGGTTGTGGTGGTGGTGCAGGTGGTGGTGGTGGGGGGGGGCCTCGCGAACGTTTTACCCAGGGGCCCACACAACCCATAATCCGTCCCTGAACTGAATAGTGTTAACACGTAGATTTTAGCAGTATTTAGAAGACCGACTCTTGGTGTTTGAAAAGAAGCATCAGCCCAGTTATATTTTCTTTGATGAGCCTAGAGATATCTCAAGATTAAATTAAAATGATTGCACATTTATGGTATCATAGGAAAATTGGGTTATAAATCACTTTCCTATTCTACATGTGATTCTGTGTATTGACATTGTTGATCTGCATCTAATCTACTGTAATTAATGTAATTACAGGTGATGCAATATCCCAGCAGTCTGATAATCACCTGCACAATGAGGCAAAAGGCTTGGATTTTATATCCTTCATTCCTTCAGCACCATCCAAAGTTGATGTCTTTTTACATCAAAAAGTTAGTGGGCCTTATCCTGACCTCTGGATGTTCTGCAAGAACTTGCTGCTGCTGTCCTATGGGCAAGCCGAAGTGGAACGAATAGAGGTGGAGACCTGCAACTTATCAGAGGAAACAGTTGTTGCACAGAGGCTTATATGCGACCATGTCAGAGTGTGTGGGGGAGCAACCAAAGCGCCTCTGACCAAAGGTGAAAGATGAGCGAAAAGCAAAAAAGAAAACTTGAGGAACTCAAGAGGAAGAGAGTCTCACTGGAAAGTGTATGTGAGAGTTTACAAAAGGATGCTGAGCACATGGCAGAGGAAGCAGAGAGTGCTGCTGGAACCAAAAGGGCAACATTACTTACCAAGTCCAATACTCTGAGCCGACGAGCGAAGGAGGAGAAAGAGCAGTTGGTGGTCTTAAATGCAGATACTGAAGAATAGGCTACTGAACTGTGACTCCTAACACATCAAGAGTGAATCGGTGGAAACAAAAATATTTAGGTTCTTTGCATTTTTGGAGTATTTTACTTTCTGTGCCTGTTTGTACATTGTTCACAGCCATAATACTTTATAATTACAAGGTAGTTTTATGTTAGAGCTCTTGCTCCAATAAATATGTGCCTTGTAATTAACTAAATTCTAGGCTATTCAGTTTTTTTTGCCCTCGTGATGGTCGTGGGTTGTGAAAAAAGCCTTCTTCTTAGGGGTACCGCTGGGGCCAGCCGGGCGTATGTCGTGGCTTCAGTGAGTACTTATGTTTGTCATGCTGCCTGTGTACTTTATAGCGGCACAACATATTTCTGCAAATTGCATGCGTCAAATTGTCTGTCTCTCTTAAAAAATATGAAGTGTCACCAAAATTTTAAACGGGGAATCAATCTCAATGAAAAATATTCGTCAAGTAACGTTTCTAAAATAATATAGACATACTAATAATTATATATTAATAAATCGGATGAACGATGCATCCCAAATTGTATCCGCTGCGCACTTCTTAATCAGGGCAATCGCATCGTGGAGGTTTCTGCAGACGCCCAAAAAGACTTACTTAAGAAAACTGTTGCATGATAATTTGTACCATTTTCAAGGGTGGGGGGCGTGCAGTAGATGCCCCCTTTATTTTTGTGCTTCTGCCGTTCAAACCGAGCAGCACTGAGTTTGTCATGGCACCTGACGCCAAATCTACTGCTTAGCTGCTACAGACAGAACTATCTTCAAATCACCACTAGGGGGTGTCAATGCTGCAGCTTCGTTCTATGGTTGATCTTTTTCAAAGACAGTTTTTTTTCTCTCTCTCCACATAATCAACTTAACTGATTAGCGTGCTTTCATAGTAATGGTTTTTAATCCGTGTTAATCTTCTGAACAATGACTAGTAAAGGTTCTATGAGGTTGTCCTACTTACTATGGATTTTAAGTTTTTTATCAAGGTGTTAAAACGTACCACAGTTGCCAGTCCTGTGTTTTATGTCTAGCAATTTGTACAGTTTCTTCAGTATAAACACATGCCATGATCTGTGAGAATCTCCTCCAGAACTCTGCATTTCCTCAAGATCTTTTTGTAATATTGCATCATGGCACTGCTCAGAACAACACAGATGGTGCATAACAACACAAGGGAGTACAAGACAACATGGTGCAGAAACAGTGCGATACAAAGCAGGACAAAACTGGATGATACGTGGTCAGTGGTGGATAAAGTGCAGTAACAGCTGTACAGTGCAGCTGCCGTGGAAATGACTGTTACAGGGGATGCAAAAGCTGCAGGTTTGAATTGTTTGGCGAATGAAGCTGTTCATGAATCTGCTAGTCAGTGTTTGTGGATGGTGGTCAGAGTCCTGGATTATAGACTGAACCTTGTTACTGTGGCAGTTAAAGTACAGCTGGTCAATGGAGGGCAGTTCAGTGCGAATGATGTTCTTAACAGACTTCGCAATGTACTGCCTTCCTGTCATGTGGCTCCACCATACCATAGTACTACTGTAAGAACTAGGGATGTAACGATACATTCAACTCACCATTTGATACGATTCACGATTCTGAGTTCACGATACAATTTTCTCATTTTTTGCAGAATGAGCTGCAGACAAATATATTCAAAAATATTCTTATATTTATCTTTCTGAACTGTTGACACTGTTGTGAACAGTGCAACTGAATTTGAATAAAATACTGTTGAAAAAAATCCCAAATCAAAATAAGTAAATAAAAAAAAATAAATCAAATAAATAAGCTAAGGTTTGCATGTGCAGCTTTTTAGCGTGCTTTGCCCTTTTAATAATCTTCACTCAGCTCACGGTGGTGCCAGTGGACCTGTTTGTGTATGTTATCAGTCTATTACAATGTTTGCATGCAGTTTATGTCTTGTCTGTGCTTTTCTCGCTGTTTCCTCCTCGTTTGTGATTACCGGAAAGCTAATATGCTGCCACACCGCCAATTGAAGATCGGGCGGTGCGTCCATCCATCCATTTTCTGAAACCACTTAATCCCAACTGAGATCGCGGGGGAGACCGGAGCCTATCCCGGGAACAAGGGGCGCAGACAGGAACCAAGCCCAGGCAGTCACCTACACACCGCAGGTCGCACACACTCACACAACTACAGGGCCAATTTAGACTCACCAGTCAACCTATCCTGCATGCTTTTGGACCGTGGGAGGAACCTGGAGTCCCCGGCGAAAACGGGGAGAGCATGCGAACTCCACACAGAAAGGGCCCTGGACCGAAGCCAGCACTAACCACTGTGCCGTCCTCAGTTTCAAATTCATTCATCATCTCGCGTTCGCTCAAAACCAAAAACTGACGTACGATGTCGACGTGATACGCAGTGACATCTGACGTCAAACTCACATTGTGAAATCAAATGTAATATTACACCAGTTTTTCTGTTAAAGTACTGTGAAGTACTCCTACAATAGTGATTCATTTTCCACATCAGCCGGTTTAAATCTTCATGCATTTGCACCGATTTTTAACTGATTTGTGATTCATCATTACATGCCAGGGCCAGCAGCTCTGCATGGCTCGACCCTCATAAACATTCTCCACACATGCTGTTCAGGCAGTGGCCACAGAAATTCCCCCAGTGAACTTTATGCTTTCTGTCGGAGAGTATGCTGTGTTCTGGCCTTAAACCCTGCATACTACTTTGCAGACTTTGATCCTCTTAACAACAATTGGCATTTCTGGTGGCTGAATATCCATCCATCCGTCATCCAACTGCATGCTTAAAAGCTGTGAATAATAGTAATAATTCTTAAAATTGCAACTATCTAGAATTTCAGCCTAGTTACTCAGCTAAATTACTATTTAAACCTAGAATAATTTCTATAAGGGGCGGCATGGTGGTGCAGTGGTTAGCACTGTCGCCTCACACCTCTGGGACCCGGGTTCGTGTCTCCGCCTGGGTCACATGTGTGTGGAGTTTGCATGTTCTCCCCATGTCGTTGTGGGGTTTCCTCTGGGTACTCCGGTTTCCCCCCACAGTCCAAAAACATGCTGGGGCTAATTGGAGTTGCTGAATTGCCCGTAGGTGTGTGTGTGTGAGTGGATGGTGTGTGAGTGTGCCCTGCGATGGGCTGGCCCCCCATCCTGGGTTGTTCCCTGCCTCGTGCCCATTGATTCTGGGATAGGCTCCGGACCCCCCGCGACCCAATAGGATAAGCGGTTTGGAAAATGGATGGATGGATAATTTCTATATGTGTGATAGAATCAAAAAATATTTTGTTTTACATATAAATCTTCACAAGGTGTATTACACATGGTATTCCCCAGACACCGCCACCCCAACAGATGCTTTGTTTGTTAAGACAATAGCTCAGAAAGTGGTTGATCGATCTTTTGCAGCTTTTACCAAGGTTTGTACAAGCCAAAATTAAATTTTGAAACGGATCCCTGCCACACCCTGCCCTCCTGAACCTCCCGTTTCCTCCCTAGTGTGGTATAACGTGCCATGCCTGTTCCGCGTTTGTTTTACCTCTCCTTCCTGCCCTTGTGTTACTCATTTCAGGTGCCTCTAGTTTGCTCCCTGCTTAGCCTTGTATAAATGTGCTTCTCAGTCCTGCCTTTAATGTTGCTGCTGCTGTTTGCCTGTGTGTTCTTCCCTGCTTATGATTCCCCCGTGATCCAGTTGTGATCCAGTTGTCTTCATATCATGTATTCACATTCCTCAGCTGAGAGTGAACAAAGTTCTGTGGAAAGTATCTGACTACAGATAGACTTTCACCCAGTTCTCTGCGGGAGCTCTGATTACAGAGTGACTCCCCGACTACTTCTGAAGCCCTTCCTTAAGTATCCAGACCAGGTGATGGCATGTTTCTGAAGACTGACTAATTTCGGTCAATGGTTAATTTTAGGGGCATTGCTGACCTTGGTTCTCAAGTCCCCAGCCAATCAGATCACTTTAGGGGGTGGTTGTAATTCCCTTGTTCTACCATGAGAGAATCTCTCTCAGTTTGGTGGGTTGAGCCGAAGTTTCTGTATTTCTCTTAGGAAAAGCTATACTGCCTTAAATCTGAGAGTATAATACTCCTCGTCTCATGCCTATTCAAACGAGACCAAACATGCGTGTATTTGTCCCTAACATCTATGTGTGCTGAGTTATCCTGTTTATAGTGGAAAAGGTGTCTGTGTCTGGAGGCTGACAGCTGTTGTTGCTGTGGATTGATTGTGGAACTCTGGTCACTCCGGGGGTGAAAGGTCTTGCTTTTTCTGTGCTGCTCCAGTTATTCCTATCCAGTCTCTCAGGAGCCGGCAGGCCTTTGCCTTCCTTAAAAGGGGTGGTTTGACGAGTTGAGTCCAGTCTTGCCTGGGCCAGCGGAGCTCTGAAATAGACTGATGCAGGCTGATCAGAGTTGGGGCCTGCAGGACCTATAAGTTTTATGTCCTTACAGAATGTAAGTGGCATCATACTAAACTAGTGGTGTTCGAACTAGCATGGAAAGAGGCTATGGGTAGCTACAAAAAGGCTCTTAGTGCCGCCAAATCATCTAGTATCTATCAGAACTAATTGAAATAAACAAAAATAATCCTAGATTCCTATTTACTATGGTGTCCAAGCTGACTAATAACCAGACCACTGGTTATTTTCCAGTGACGACTTTATGAAACTTTTTGACCAAAAATATGCTCAATTAAACAGAACATTTTGAATATTGAATATTGGTTAACCAGTCAGAACTGATGTACTTAATTTTATCTTCAAATTCATCTACTTGTATGCTAGAACCTGTTCCATCAAAATTATTCAGCGATGCTCCCAGCATTGATTGAACCGCTACTAGCAATAGTTAAACTAAAACATATAATCATATTACCCCAATTTTATCTTCACTGCACTGGCTGCCAGTTAGATTTCGTGTTGACTACAAAACACTGCTCTTAACCTATAAAGCTGTAAATGGTCTTGCACCGCAGTATGTGAGTGACCTCATTTGCGTTCCGAATCATACACTTAGATGACGAGATGGAGGTATTCTATCCGTACCCAGAATAAAGAACATTACCTTTGGGGGAAGAGCATTTGCTCATAAAGCACCACAGCTATGGAATAAACTTCCTATTAGTGTTCGGAACTCAGACACAATCTCTGCTTTTAAGTCAAGGCTTAAGATGTACCTCTTTCGCCAGTCTTTTGGATAGTTAAATCTTCTTTTCTAAGGTGAATGGGAAATCTGGAGGTTCATAGTTATTTGAGATTGAAGGGGAAAGGGGGGATTGGTGCTGTCGTCCTGCCACTCTCGCCGATCACTTAAGCTGTGGATGGGAGGTGGCTTGACGCCAAAACCTCTGTAAACCCTCATGCCTGTGCTTCCTTCCAGGTCACTCTTTTAGGCAGGCTGTCATAGTTGCTTTAGTCCTGCCGGTTAGGTGTAGGGCAATAACTCTTCTCCATCTTCTCTTTTTCGAGCTGATACCGAGCCGACTACACCGTGTGAACCCGCACCTGGACTCCTGGATATAACTACATGAAACCAACTGGGACTTTATAACTATATGAACTCTAATGAATGTCAATGTAAATGCAGTTTCATGCTCCTTGGTCGCCCAGAGGAGGATGGGGTCCCCTTCTGAGTCTAGGTTCCACTCAAGGTTTCTTCCTGCTAGAGGGAGTTTCCTTGCCACTGTCGCCTCAGGCTTTTAAATATAAATATAAATATATAAAATATATAAAATATATTTTTGGCCACAACCGGGATTCGAACCCCGGTCTCCCGTGTGAAAGGCGGCGATCTTACCACTACACTATCCAGCAACTATATAATATAAGGGAGATTTACGGGAAAATACTAATACGGGAGGACGGCGGGAAAGAGAAGTAAAATACGGTAGTTTCCCGGCCAAAACGGGAGGCTCCAGTATCCCTTACATTTTAAGACAGGAAATATAAAATAATATAAATTATATAAAATATAATATAAATATAAATATAAATATATATAAAATATATTTTTGGCCACAACCGGGATTCGAACCCCGGTCTCCCGTGTGAAAGGCGGCGATCTTACCACTACACTATCCAGCAACTATATAATATAAGGGAGATTTACGGGAAAATACTAATACGGGAGGACGGCGGGAAAGAGAAGTAAAATACGGTAGTTTCCCGGCCAAAACGGGAGGCTCCAGTATCCCTTACATTTTAAGACAGGAAATATAAAATAATATAAATTATATAAAATATAATATAAATATAAATATAAATATATAAAATATATAAAATATATTTTTGGCCACAACCGGGATTCGAACCCCGGTCTCCCGTGTGAAAGGCGGCGATCTTACCACTACACTATCCAGCAACTATATAATATAAGGGAGATTTACGGGAAAATACTAATACGGGAGGACGGCGGGAAAGAGAAGTAAAATACGGTAGTTTCCCGGCCAAAACGGGAGACTTGACAGCTATGGCTGTCTCTGGCCACGCCCCCTACAGTCGGTCCGGCCCCTGTTCGCGTGTTCGCGAAAACGACTTCATTTATTTTCTTATTGATTTATCGACAGACGTTATAATAACAACACTCTATTGATTACTGTCCATGATACAGAGACACATGTTCGAGAACTATTCTATCGAGAACTAATGACGAGAACTATTCTCTTATTTTTCTCTTATTATTAAATTATTTTATTATTATTATTATTATTTTTATCTTTCTCCTTTCTCCCGTAGATATATATTATTATACGGAGATTTACGGAGTCTTCAAAGACGGTCCGGCTCCAGGATCACTGTTGCTGTGGTGTAGATCAGCTGATCTGTAGTAGTCTTCTACGTACATCTTCTAGTAGACCTTCTGAGGGTACTTCACGCATTCTTGGTCCAGCTTAGCTTATTTCTTATTTCTCAGGTCAGCTGCTCTTGTATTCAGCCTACTAGTCTCTCTTGTATTCAGCCTACTAATATATATGGGGCTTGGTACCCAATCTCGGAATGTGGGGATGATGATATCTCCCCCCTGACCTGTCGTCCTGGCTCCCCCTTGTCGTAGCAATCGTGTTGTACCTCATCAATCTCTAGTTGTGATAGCAGTTGTTTCTGGCCACAACCGGGATTCGAACCCCGGTCTCCCGTGTGAAAGGCGGCGATCTTACCACTACACTATCCAGCAACTATATAATATAATATATATATATATATATTATAAGGGAGATTTACGGGAAAATAATACGGGAGGACGGCGGGAAAGAGAAGTAAAATACGGTAGTTTCCCGGCCAAAACGGGAGGCTCCAGTATCCCTTACATTTTAAGACAGGAAATATAAAATAATATAAATTATATAAAATATAATATAAATATAAATATAAATATATAAAATATATAAAATATATTTTTGGCCACAACCGGGATTCGAACCCCGGTCTCCCGTGTGAAAGGCGGCGATCTTACCACTACACTATCCAGCAACTATATAATATAAGGGAGATTTACGGGAAAATACTAATACGGGAGGACGGCGGGAAAGAGAAGTAAAATACGGTAGTTTCCCGGCCAAAACGGGAGGCTCCAGTATCCCTTACATTTTAAGACAGGAAATATAAAATAATATAAATTATATAAAATATAATATAAATATAAATATAAATATATAAAATATATAAAATATATTTTTGGCCACAACCGGGATTCGAATTTGCAACGCTTATCAGCAATGTATTTTCGTTTGTCTATTTTAGAGGGCCTACATTCTTTGATCCTCTGCCTACAAGGTCCCCTGACCCTATAGGGAGGGTGTTTGGCTGCCAAGGGCCCTTGACTTGTGGTGGTTGTGGTGGTGGTGCAGGTGGTGGTGGTGGGGGGGGGCCTCGCGAACGTTTTACCCAGGGGCCCACACAACCCATAATCCGTCCCTGAACTGAATAGTGTTAACACGTAGATTTTAGCAGTATTTAGAAGACCGACTCTTGGTGTTTGAAAAGAAGCATCAGCCCAGTTATATTTTCTTTGATGAGCCTAGAGATATCTCAAGATTAAATTAAAATGATTGCACATTTATGGTATCATAGGAAAATTGGGTTATAAATCACTTTCCTATTCTACATGTGATTCTGTGTATTGACATTGTTGATCTGCATCTAATCTACTGTAATTAATGTAATTACAGGTGATGCAATATCCCAGCAGTCTGATAATCACCTGCACAATGAGGCAAAAGGCTTGGATTTTATATCCTTCATTCCTTCAGCACCATCCAAAGTTGATGTCTTTTTACATCAAAAAGTTAGTGGGCCTTATCCTGACCTCTGGATGTTCTGCAAGAACTTGCTGCTGCTGTCCTATGGGCAAGCCGAAGTGGAACGAATAGAGGTGGAGACCTGCAACTTATCAGAGGAAACAGTTGTTGCACAGAGGCTTATATGCGACCATGTCAGAGTGTGTGGGGGAGCAACCAAAGCGCCTCTGACCAAAGGTGAAAGATGAGCGAAAAGCAAAAAAGAAAACTTGAGGAACTCAAGAGGAAGAGAGTCTCACTGGAAAGTGTATGTGAGAGTTTACAAAAGGATGCTGAGCACATGGCAGAGGAAGCAGAGAGTGCTGCTGGAACCAAAAGGGCAACATTACTTACCAAGTCCAATACTCTGAGCCGACGAGCGAAGGAGGAGAAAGAGCAGTTGGTGGTCTTAAATGCAGATACTGAAGAATAGGCTACTGAACTGTGACTCCTAACACATCAAGAGTGAATCGGTGGAAACAAAAATATTTAGGTTCTTTGCATTTTTGGAGTATTTTACTTTCTGTGCCTGTTTGTACATTGTTCACAGCCATAATACTTTATAATTACAAGGTAGTTTTATGTTAGAGCTCTTGCTCCAATAAATATGTGCCTTGTAATTAACTAAATTCTAGGCTATTCAGTTTTTTTTGCCCTCGTGATGGTCGTGGGTTGTGAAAAAAGCCTTCTTCTTAGGGGTACCGCTGGGGCCAGCCGGGCGTATGTCGTGGCTTCAGTGAGTACTTATGTTTGTCATGCTGCCTGTGTACTTTATAGCGGCACAACATATTTCTGCAAATTGCATGCGTCAAATTGTCTGTCTCTCTTAAAAAATATGAAGTGTCACCAAAATTTTAAACGGGGAATCAATCTCAATGAAAAATATTCGTCAAGTAACGTTTCTAAAATAATATAGACATACTAATAATTATATATTAATAAATCGGATGAACGATGCATCCCAAATTGTATCCGCTGCGCACTTCTTAATCAGGGCAATCGCATCGTGGAGGTTTCTGCAGACGCCCAAAAAGACTTACTTAAGAAAACTGTTGCATGATAATTTGTACCATTTTCAAGGGTGGGGGGCGTGCAGTAGATGCCCCCTTTATTTTTGTGCTTCTGCCGTTCAAACCGAGCAGCACTGAGTTTGTCATGGCACCTGACGCCAAATCTACTGCTTAGCTGCTACAGACAGAACTATCTTCAAATCACCACTAGGGGGTGTCAATGCTGCAGCTTCGTTCTATGGTTGATCTTTTTCAAAGACAGTTTTTTTTCTCTCTCTCCACATAATCAACTTAACTGATTAGCGTGCTTTCATAGTAATGGTTTTTAATCCGTGTTAATCTTCTGAACAATGACTAGTAAAGGTTCTATGAGGTTGTCCTACTTACTATGGATTTTAAGTTTTTTATCAAGGTGTTAAAACGTACCACAGTTGCCAGTCCTGTGTTTTATGTCTAGCAATTTGTACAGTTTCTTCAGTATAAACACATGCCATGATCTGTGAGAATCTCCTCCAGAACTCTGCATTTCCTCAAGATCTTTTTGTAATATTGCATCATGGCACTGCTCAGAACAACACAGATGGTGCATAACAACACAAGGGAGTACAAGACAACATGGTGCAGAAACAGTGCGATACAAAGCAGGACAAAACTGGATGATACGTGGTCAGTGGTGGATAAAGTGCAGTAACAGCTGTACAGTGCAGCTGCCGTGGAAATGACTGTTACAGGGGATGCAAAAGCTGCAGGTTTGAATTGTTTGGCGAATGAAGCTGTTCATGAATCTGCTAGTCAGTGTTTGTGGATGGTGGTCAGAGTCCTGGATTATAGACTGAACCTTGTTACTGTGGCAGTTAAAGTACAGCTGGTCAATGGAGGGCAGTTCAGTGCGAATGATGTTCTTAACAGACTTCGCAATGTACTGCCTTCCTGTCATGTGGCTCCACCATACCATAGTACTACTGTAAGAACTAGGGATGTAACGATACATTCAACTCACCATTTGATACGATTCACGATTCTGAGTTCACGATACAATTTTCTCATTTTTTGCAGAATGAGCTGCAGACAAATATATTCAAAAATATTCTTATATTTATCTTTCTGAACTGTTGACACTGTTGTGAACAGTGCAACTGAATTTGAATAAAATACTGTTGAAAAAAATCCCAAATCAAAATAAGTAAATAAAAAAAAATAAATCAAATAAATAAGCTAAGGTTTGCATGTGCAGCTTTTTAGCGTGCTTTGCCCTTTTAATAATCTTCACTCAGCTCACGGTGGTGCCAGTGGACCTGTTTGTGTATGTTATCAGTCTATTACAATGTTTGCATGCAGTTTATGTCTTGTCTGTGCTTTTCTCGCTGTTTCCTCCTCGTTTGTGATTACCGGAAAGCTAATATGCTGCCACACCGCCAATTGAAGATCGGGCGGTGCGTCCATCCATCCATTTTCTGAAACCACTTAATCCCAACTGAGATCGCGGGGGAGACCGGAGCCTATCCCGGGAACAAGGGGCGCAGACAGGAACCAAGCCCAGGCAGTCACCTACACACCGCAGGTCGCACACACTCACACAACTACAGGGCCAATTTAGACTCACCAGTCAACCTATCCTGCATGCTTTTGGACCGTGGGAGGAACCTGGAGTCCCCGGCGAAAACGGGGAGAGCATGCGAACTCCACACAGAAAGGGCCCTGGACCGAAGCCAGCACTAACCACTGTGCCGTCCTCAGTTTCAAATTCATTCATCATCTCGCGTTCGCTCAAAACCAAAAACTGACGTACGATGTCGACGTGATACGCAGTGACATCTGACGTCAAACTCACATTGTGAAATCAAATGTAATATTACACCAGTTTTTCTGTTAAAGTACTGTGAAGTACTCCTACAATAGTGATTCATTTTCCACATCAGCCGGTTTAAATCTTCATGCATTTGCACCGATTTTTAACTGATTTGTGATTCATCATTACATGCCAGGGCCAGCAGCTCTGCATGGCTCGACCCTCATAAACATTCTCCACACATGCTGTTCAGGCAGTGGCCACAGAAATTCCCCCAGTGAACTTTATGCTTTCTGTCGGAGAGTATGCTGTGTTCTGGCCTTAAACCCTGCATACTACTTTGCAGACTTTGATCCTCTTAACAACAATTGGCATTTCTGGTGGCTGAATATCCATCCATCCGTCATCCAACTGCATGCTTAAAAGCTGTGAATAATAGTAATAATTCTTAAAATTGCAACTATCTAGAATTTCAGCCTAGTTACTCAGCTAAATTACTATTTAAACCTAGAATAATTTCTATAAGGGGCGGCATGGTGGTGCAGTGGTTAGCACTGTCGCCTCACACCTCTGGGACCCGGGTTCGTGTCTCCGCCTGGGTCACATGTGTGTGGAGTTTGCATGTTCTCCCCATGTCGTTGTGGGGTTTCCTCTGGGTACTCCGGTTTCCCCCCACAGTCCAAAAACATGCTGGGGCTAATTGGAGTTGCTGAATTGCCCGTAGGTGTGTGTGTGTGAGTGGATGGTGTGTGAGTGTGCCCTGCGATGGGCTGGCCCCCCATCCTGGGTTGTTCCCTGCCTCGTGCCCATTGATTCTGGGATAGGCTCCGGACCCCCCGCGACCCAATAGGATAAGCGGTTTGGAAAATGGATGGATGGATAATTTCTATATGTGTGATAGAATCAAAAAATATTTTGTTTTACATATAAATCTTCACAAGGTGTATTACACATGGTATTCCCCAGACACCGCCACCCCAACAGATGCTTTGTTTGTTAAGACAATAGCTCAGAAAGTGGTTGATCGATCTTTTGCAGCTTTTACCAAGGTTTGTACAAGCCAAAATTAAATTTTGAAACGGATCCCTGCCACACCCTGCCCTCCTGAACCTCCCGTTTCCTCCCTAGTGTGGTATAACGTGCCATGCCTGTTCCGCGTTTGTTTTACCTCTCCTTCCTGCCCTTGTGTTACTCATTTCAGGTGCCTCTAGTTTGCTCCCTGCTTAGCCTTGTATAAATGTGCTTCTCAGTCCTGCCTTTAATGTTGCTGCTGCTGTTTGCCTGTGTGTTCTTCCCTGCTTATGATTCCCCCGTGATCCAGTTGTGATCCAGTTGTCTTCATATCATGTATTCACATTCCTCAGCTGAGAGTGAACAAAGTTCTGTGGAAAGTATCTGACTACAGATAGACTTTCACCCAGTTCTCTGCGGGAGCTCTGATTACAGAGTGACTCCCCGACTACTTCTGAAGCCCTTCCTTAAGTATCCAGACCAGGTGATGGCATGTTTCTGAAGACTGACTAATTTCGGTCAATGGTTAATTTTAGGGGCATTGCTGACCTTGGTTCTCAAGTCCCCAGCCAATCAGATCACTTTAGGGGGTGGTTGTAATTCCCTTGTTCTACCATGAGAGAATCTCTCTCAGTTTGGTGGGTTGAGCCGAAGTTTCTGTATTTCTCTTAGGAAAAGCTATACTGCCTTAAATCTGAGAGTATAATACTCCTCGTCTCATGCCTATTCAAACGAGACCAAACATGCGTGTATTTGTCCCTAACATCTATGTGTGCTGAGTTATCCTGTTTATAGTGGAAAAGGTGTCTGTGTCTGGAGGCTGACAGCTGTTGTTGCTGTGGATTGATTGTGGAACTCTGGTCACTCCGGGGGTGAAAGGTCTTGCTTTTTCTGTGCTGCTCCAGTTATTCCTATCCAGTCTCTCAGGAGCCGGCAGGCCTTTGCCTTCCTTAAAAGGGGTGGTTTGACGAGTTGAGTCCAGTCTTGCCTGGGCCAGCGGAGCTCTGAAATAGACTGATGCAGGCTGATCAGAGTTGGGGCCTGCAGGACCTATAAGTTTTATGTCCTTACAGAATGTAAGTGGCATCATACTAAACTAGTGGTGTTCGAACTAGCATGGAAAGAGGCTATGGGTAGCTACAAAAAGGCTCTTAGTGCCGCCAAATCATCTAGTATCTATCAGAACTAATTGAAATAAACAAAAATAATCCTAGATTCCTATTTACTATGGTGTCCAAGCTGACTAATAACCAGACCACTGGTTATTTTCCAGTGACGACTTTATGAAACTTTTTGACCAAAAATATGCTCAATTAAACAGAACATTTTGAATATTGAATATTGGTTAACCAGTCAGAACTGATGTACTTAATTTTATCTTCAAATTCATCTACTTGTATGCTAGAACCTGTTCCATCAAAATTATTCAGCGATGCTCCCAGCATTGATTGAACCGCTACTAGCAATAGTTAAACTAAAACATATAATCATATTACCCCAATTTTATCTTCACTGCACTGGCTGCCAGTTAGATTTCGTGTTGACTACAAAACACTGCTCTTAACCTATAAAGCTGTAAATGGTCTTGCACCGCAGTATGTGAGTGACCTCATTTGCGTTCCGAATCATACACTTAGATGACGAGATGGAGGTATTCTATCCGTACCCAGAATAAAGAACATTACCTTTGGGGGAAGAGCATTTGCTCATAAAGCACCACAGCTATGGAATAAACTTCCTATTAGTGTTCGGAACTCAGACACAATCTCTGCTTTTAAGTCAAGGCTTAAGATGTACCTCTTTCGCCAGTCTTTTGGATAGTTAAATCTTCTTTTCTAAGGTGAATGGGAAATCTGGAGGTTCATAGTTATTTGAGATTGAAGGGGAAAGGGGGGATTGGTGCTGTCGTCCTGCCACTCTCGCCGATCACTTAAGCTGTGGATGGGAGGTGGCTTGACGCCAAAACCTCTGTAAACCCTCATGCCTGTGCTTCCTTCCAGGTCACTCTTTTAGGCAGGCTGTCATAGTTGCTTTAGTCCTGCCGGTTAGGTGTAGGGCAATAACTCTTCTCCATCTTCTCTTTTTCGAGCTGATACCGAGCCGACTACACCGTGTGAACCCGCACCTGGACTCCTGGATATAACTACATGAAACCAACTGGGACTTTATAACTATATGAACTCTAATGAATGTCAATGTAAATGCAGTTTCATGCTCCTTGGTCGCCCAGAGGAGGATGGGGTCCCCTTCTGAGTCTAGGTTCCACTCAAGGTTTCTTCCTGCTAGAGGGAGTTTCCTTGCCACTGTCGCCTCAGGCTTTTAAATATAAATATAAATATATAAAATATATAAAATATATTTTTGGCCACAACCGGGATTCGAACCCCGGTCTCCCGTGTGAAAGGCGGCGATCTTACCACTACACTATCCAGCAACTATATAATATAAGGGAGATTTACGGGAAAATACTAATACGGGAGGACGGCGGGAAAGAGAAGTAAAATACGGTAGTTTCCCGGCCAAAACGGGAGGCTCCAGTATCCCTTACATTTTAAGACAGGAAATATAAAATAATATAAATTATATAAAATATAATATAAATATAAATATAAATATATAAAATATATAAAATATATTTTTGGCCACAACCGGGATTCGAACCCCGGTCTCCCGTGTGAAAGGCGGCGATCTTACCACTACACTATCCAGCAACTATATAATATAAGGGAGATTTACGGGAAAATACTAATACGGGAGGACGGCGGGAAAGAGAAGTAAAATACGGTAGTTTCCCGGCCAAAACGGGAGACTTGACAGCTATGGCTGTCTCTGGCCACGCCCCCTACAGTCGGTCCGGCCCCTGTTCGCGTGTTCGCGAAAACGACTTCATTTATTTTCTTATTGATTTATCGACAGACTTTTTAGACGTTATAATAACAACACTCTATTGATTACTGTCCATGATACAGAGACACATGTTCGAGAACTATTCTATCGAGAACTAATGACGAGAACTATTCTCTTATTTTTCTCTTATTATTAAATTATTTTAATATTATTATTATTATTATTTTTATCTTTCTCCTTTCTCCTTTCTCGTTCCCGTAGATATATATTATTATACGGAGATTTACGGAGTCTTCAAAGACGGTCCGGCTCCAGGATCACTGTTGCTGTGGTGTAGATCAGCTGATCTGTAGTAGTCTTCTACGTACATCTTCTAGTAGACCTTCTGAGGGTACTTCACGCATTCTTGGTCCAGCTTAGCTTATTTCTTATTTCTCAGGTCAGCTGCTCTTGTATTCAGCCTACTAGTCTCTCTTGTATTCAGCCTACTAATATATATGGGGCTTGGTACCCAATCTCGGAATGTGGGGATGATGATATCTCCCCCCTGACCTGTCGTCCTGGCTCCCCCTTGTCGTAGCAATCGTGTTGTACCTCATCAATCTCTAGTTGTGATAGCAGTTGTTTCTGGCCACAACCGGGATTCGAACCCCGGTCTCCCGTGTGAAAGGCGGCGATCTTACCACTACACTATCCAGCAACTATATAATATAATATATATATATATATATTATAAGGGAGATTTACGGGAAAATAATACGGGAGGACGGCGGGAAAGAGAAGTAAAATACGGTAGTTTCCCGGCCAAAACGGGAGGCTCCAGTATCCCTTACATTTTAAGACAGGAAATATAAAATAATATAAATTATATAAAATATAATATAAATATAAATATAAATATATAAAATATATAAAATATATTTTTGGCCACAACCGGGATTCGAACCCCGGTCTCCCGTGTGAAAGGCGGCGATCTTACCACTACACTATCCAGCAACTATATAATATAAGGGAGATTTACGGGAAAATACTAATACGGGAGGACGGCGGGAAAGAGAAGTAAAATACGGTAGTTTCCCGGCCAAAACGGGAGGCTCCAGTATCCCTTACATTTTAAGACAGGAAATATAAAATAATATAAATTATATAAAATATAATATAAATATAAATATAAATATATAAAATATATAAAATATATTTTTGGCCACAACCGGGATTCGAATTTGCAACGCTTATCAGCAATGTATTTTCGTTTGTCTATTTTAGAGGGCCTACATTCTTTGATCCTCTGCCTACAAGGTCCCCTGACCCTATAGGGAGGGTGTTTGGCTGCCAAGGGCCCTTGACTTGTGGTGGTTGTGGTGGTGGTGCAGGTGGTGGTGGTGGGGGGGGGCCTCGCGAACGTTTTACCCAGGGGCCCACACAACCCATAATCCGTCCCTGAACTGAATAGTGTTAACACGTAGATTTTAGCAGTATTTAGAAGACCGACTCTTGGTGTTTGAAAAGAAGCATCAGCCCAGTTATATTTTCTTTGATGAGCCTAGAGATATCTCAAGATTAAATTAAAATGATTGCACATTTATGGTATCATAGGAAAATTGGGTTATAAATCACTTTCCTATTCTACATGTGATTCTGTGTATTGACATTGTTGATCTGCATCTAATCTACTGTAATTAATGTAATTACAGGTGATGCAATATCCCAGCAGTCTGATAATCACCTGCACAATGAGGCAAAAGGCTTGGATTTTATATCCTTCATTCCTTCAGCACCATCCAAAGTTGATGTCTTTTTACATCAAAAAGTTAGTGGGCCTTATCCTGACCTCTGGATGTTCTGCAAGAACTTGCTGCTGCTGTCCTATGGGCAAGCCGAAGTGGAACGAATAGAGGTGGAGACCTGCAACTTATCAGAGGAAACAGTTGTTGCACAGAGGCTTATATGCGACCATGTCAGAGTGTGTGGGGGAGCAACCAAAGCGCCTCTGACCAAAGGTGAAAGATGAGCGAAAAGCAAAAAAGAAAACTTGAGGAACTCAAGAGGAAGAGAGTCTCACTGGAAAGTGTATGTGAGAGTTTACAAAAGGATGCTGAGCACATGGCAGAGGAAGCAGAGAGTGCTGCTGGAACCAAAAGGGCAACATTACTTACCAAGTCCAATACTCTGAGCCGACGAGCGAAGGAGGAGAAAGAGCAGTTGGTGGTCTTAAATGCAGATACTGAAGAATAGGCTACTGAACTGTGACTCCTAACACATCAAGAGTGAATCGGTGGAAACAAAAATATTTAGGTTCTTTGCATTTTTGGAGTATTTTACTTTCTGTGCCTGTTTGTACATTGTTCACAGCCATAATACTTTATAATTACAAGGTAGTTTTATGTTAGAGCTCTTGCTCCAATAAATATGTGCCTTGTAATTAACTAAATTCTAGGCTATTCAGTTTTTTTTGCCCTCGTGATGGTCGTGGGTTGTGAAAAAAGCCTTCTTCTTAGGGGTACCGCTGGGGCCAGCCGGGCGTATGTCGTGGCTTCAGTGAGTACTTATGTTTGTCATGCTGCCTGTGTACTTTATAGCGGCACAACATATTTCTGCAAATTGCATGCGTCAAATTGTCTGTCTCTCTTAAAAAATATGAAGTGTCACCAAAATTTTAAACGGGGAATCAATCTCAATGAAAAATATTCGTCAAGTAACGTTTCTAAAATAATATAGACATACTAATAATTATATATTAATAAATCGGATGAACGATGCATCCCAAATTGTATCCGCTGCGCACTTCTTAATCAGGGCAATCGCATCGTGGAGGTTTCTGCAGACGCCCAAAAAGACTTACTTAAGAAAACTGTTGCATGATAATTTGTACCATTTTCAAGGGTGGGGGGCGTGCAGTAGATGCCCCCTTTATTTTTGTGCTTCTGCCGTTCAAACCGAGCAGCACTGAGTTTGTCATGGCACCTGACGCCAAATCTACTGCTTAGCTGCTACAGACAGAACTATCTTCAAATCACCACTAGGGGGTGTCAATGCTGCAGCTTCGTTCTATGGTTGATCTTTTTCAAAGACAGTTTTTTTTCTCTCTCTCCACATAATCAACTTAACTGATTAGCGTGCTTTCATAGTAATGGTTTTTAATCCGTGTTAATCTTCTGAACAATGACTAGTAAAGGTTCTATGAGGTTGTCCTACTTACTATGGATTTTAAGTTTTTTATCAAGGTGTTAAAACGTACCACAGTTGCCAGTCCTGTGTTTTATGTCTAGCAATTTGTACAGTTTCTTCAGTATAAACACATGCCATGATCTGTGAGAATCTCCTCCAGAACTCTGCATTTCCTCAAGATCTTTTTGTAATATTGCATCATGGCACTGCTCAGAACAACACAGATGGTGCATAACAACACAAGGGAGTACAAGACAACATGGTGCAGAAACAGTGCGATACAAAGCAGGACAAAACTGGATGATACGTGGTCAGTGGTGGATAAAGTGCAGTAACAGCTGTACAGTGCAGCTGCCGTGGAAATGACTGTTACAGGGGATGCAAAAGCTGCAGGTTTGAATTGTTTGGCGAATGAAGCTGTTCATGAATCTGCTAGTCAGTGTTTGTGGATGGTGGTCAGAGTCCTGGATTATAGACTGAACCTTGTTACTGTGGCAGTTAAAGTACAGCTGGTCAATGGAGGGCAGTTCAGTGCGAATGATGTTCTTAACAGACTTCGCAATGTACTGCCTTCCTGTCATGTGGCTCCACCATACCATAGTACTACTGTAAGAACTAGGGATGTAACGATACATTCAACTCACCATTTGATACGATTCACGATTCTGAGTTCACGATACAATTTTCTCATTTTTTGCAGAATGAGCTGCAGACAAATATATTCAAAAATATTCTTATATTTATCTTTCTGAACTGTTGACACTGTTGTGAACAGTGCAACTGAATTTGAATAAAATACTGTTGAAAAAAATCCCAAATCAAAATAAGTAAATAAAAAAAAATAAATCAAATAAATAAGCTAAGGTTTGCATGTGCAGCTTTTTAGCGTGCTTTGCCCTTTTAATAATCTTCACTCAGCTCACGGTGGTGCCAGTGGACCTGTTTGTGTATGTTATCAGTCTATTACAATGTTTGCATGCAGTTTATGTCTTGTCTGTGCTTTTCTCGCTGTTTCCTCCTCGTTTGTGATTACCGGAAAGCTAATATGCTGCCACACCGCCAATTGAAGATCGGGCGGTGCGTCCATCCATCCATTTTCTGAAACCACTTAATCCCAACTGAGATCGCGGGGGAGACCGGAGCCTATCCCGGGAACAAGGGGCGCAGACAGGAACCAAGCCCAGGCAGTCACCTACACACCGCAGGTCGCACACACTCACACAACTACAGGGCCAATTTAGACTCACCAGTCAACCTATCCTGCATGCTTTTGGACCGTGGGAGGAACCTGGAGTCCCCGGCGAAAACGGGGAGAGCATGCGAACTCCACACAGAAAGGGCCCTGGACCGAAGCCAGCACTAACCACTGTGCCGTCCTCAGTTTCAAATTCATTCATCATCTCGCGTTCGCTCAAAACCAAAAACTGACGTACGATGTCGACGTGATACGCAGTGACATCTGACGTCAAACTCACATTGTGAAATCAAATGTAATATTACACCAGTTTTTCTGTTAAAGTACTGTGAAGTACTCCTACAATAGTGATTCATTTTCCACATCAGCCGGTTTAAATCTTCATGCATTTGCACCGATTTTTAACTGATTTGTGATTCATCATTACATGCCAGGGCCAGCAGCTCTGCATGGCTCGACCCTCATAAACATTCTCCACACATGCTGTTCAGGCAGTGGCCACAGAAATTCCCCCAGTGAACTTTATGCTTTCTGTCGGAGAGTATGCTGTGTTCTGGCCTTAAACCCTGCATACTACTTTGCAGACTTTGATCCTCTTAACAACAATTGGCATTTCTGGTGGCTGAATATCCATCCATCCGTCATCCAACTGCATGCTTAAAAGCTGTGAATAATAGTAATAATTCTTAAAATTGCAACTATCTAGAATTTCAGCCTAGTTACTCAGCTAAATTACTATTTAAACCTAGAATAATTTCTATAAGGGGCGGCATGGTGGTGCAGTGGTTAGCACTGTCGCCTCACACCTCTGGGACCCGGGTTCGTGTCTCCGCCTGGGTCACATGTGTGTGGAGTTTGCATGTTCTCCCCATGTCGTTGTGGGGTTTCCTCTGGGTACTCCGGTTTCCCCCCACAGTCCAAAAACATGCTGGGGCTAATTGGAGTTGCTGAATTGCCCGTAGGTGTGTGTGTGTGAGTGGATGGTGTGTGAGTGTGCCCTGCGATGGGCTGGCCCCCCATCCTGGGTTGTTCCCTGCCTCGTGCCCATTGATTCTGGGATAGGCTCCGGACCCCCCGCGACCCAATAGGATAAGCGGTTTGGAAAATGGATGGATGGATAATTTCTATATGTGTGATAGAATCAAAAAATATTTTGTTTTACATATAAATCTTCACAAGGTGTATTACACATGGTATTCCCCAGACACCGCCACCCCAACAGATGCTTTGTTTGTTAAGACAATAGCTCAGAAAGTGGTTGATCGATCTTTTGCAGCTTTTACCAAGGTTTGTACAAGCCAAAATTAAATTTTGAAACGGATCCCTGCCACACCCTGCCCTCCTGAACCTCCCGTTTCCTCCCTAGTGTGGTATAACGTGCCATGCCTGTTCCGCGTTTGTTTTACCTCTCCTTCCTGCCCTTGTGTTACTCATTTCAGGTGCCTCTAGTTTGCTCCCTGCTTAGCCTTGTATAAATGTGCTTCTCAGTCCTGCCTTTAATGTTGCTGCTGCTGTTTGCCTGTGTGTTCTTCCCTGCTTATGATTCCCCCGTGATCCAGTTGTGATCCAGTTGTCTTCATATCATGTATTCACATTCCTCAGCTGAGAGTGAACAAAGTTCTGTGGAAAGTATCTGACTACAGATAGACTTTCACCCAGTTCTCTGCGGGAGCTCTGATTACAGAGTGACTCCCCGACTACTTCTGAAGCCCTTCCTTAAGTATCCAGACCAGGTGATGGCATGTTTCTGAAGACTGACTAATTTCGGTCAATGGTTAATTTTAGGGGCATTGCTGACCTTGGTTCTCAAGTCCCCAGCCAATCAGATCACTTTAGGGGGTGGTTGTAATTCCCTTGTTCTACCATGAGAGAATCTCTCTCAGTTTGGTGGGTTGAGCCGAAGTTTCTGTATTTCTCTTAGGAAAAGCTATACTGCCTTAAATCTGAGAGTATAATACTCCTCGTCTCATGCCTATTCAAACGAGACCAAACATGCGTGTATTTGTCCCTAACATCTATGTGTGCTGAGTTATCCTGTTTATAGTGGAAAAGGTGTCTGTGTCTGGAGGCTGACAGCTGTTGTTGCTGTGGATTGATTGTGGAACTCTGGTCACTCCGGGGGTGAAAGGTCTTGCTTTTTCTGTGCTGCTCCAGTTATTCCTATCCAGTCTCTCAGGAGCCGGCAGGCCTTTGCCTTCCTTAAAAGGGGTGGTTTGACGAGTTGAGTCCAGTCTTGCCTGGGCCAGCGGAGCTCTGAAATAGACTGATGCAGGCTGATCAGAGTTGGGGCCTGCAGGACCTATAAGTTTTATGTCCTTACAGAATGTAAGTGGCATCATACTAAACTAGTGGTGTTCGAACTAGCATGGAAAGAGGCTATGGGTAGCTACAAAAAGGCTCTTAGTGCCGCCAAATCATCTAGTATCTATCAGAACTAATTGAAATAAACAAAAATAATCCTAGATTCCTATTTACTATGGTGTCCAAGCTGACTAATAACCAGACCACTGGTTATTTTCCAGTGACGACTTTATGAAACTTTTTGACCAAAAATATGCTCAATTAAACAGAACATTTTGAATATTGAATATTGGTTAACCAGTCAGAACTGATGTACTTAATTTTATCTTCAAATTCATCTACTTGTATGCTAGAACCTGTTCCATCAAAATTATTCAGCGATGCTCCCAGCATTGATTGAACCGCTACTAGCAATAGTTAAACTAAAACATATAATCATATTACCCCAATTTTATCTTCACTGCACTGGCTGCCAGTTAGATTTCGTGTTGACTACAAAACACTGCTCTTAACCTATAAAGCTGTAAATGGTCTTGCACCGCAGTATGTGAGTGACCTCATTTGCGTTCCGAATCATACACTTAGATGACGAGATGGAGGTATTCTATCCGTACCCAGAATAAAGAACATTACCTTTGGGGGAAGAGCATTTGCTCATAAAGCACCACAGCTATGGAATAAACTTCCTATTAGTGTTCGGAACTCAGACACAATCTCTGCTTTTAAGTCAAGGCTTAAGATGTACCTCTTTCGCCAGTCTTTTGGATAGTTAAATCTTCTTTTCTAAGGTGAATGGGAAATCTGGAGGTTCATAGTTATTTGAGATTGAAGGGGAAAGGGGGGATTGGTGCTGTCGTCCTGCCACTCTCGCCGATCACTTAAGCTGTGGATGGGAGGTGGCTTGACGCCAAAACCTCTGTAAACCCTCATGCCTGTGCTTCCTTCCAGGTCACTCTTTTAGGCAGGCTGTCATAGTTGCTTTAGTCCTGCCGGTTAGGTGTAGGGCAATAACTCTTCTCCATCTTCTCTTTTTCGAGCTGATACCGAGCCGACTACACCGTGTGAACCCGCACCTGGACTCCTGGATATAACTACATGAAACCAACTGGGACTTTATAACTATATGAACTCTAATGAATGTCAATGTAAATGCAGTTTCATGCTCCTTGGTCGCCCAGAGGAGGATGGGGTCCCCTTCTGAGTCTAGGTTCCACTCAAGGTTTCTTCCTGCTAGAGGGAGTTTCCTTGCCACTGTCGCCTCAGGCTTTTAAATATAAATATAAATATATAAAATATATAAAATATATTTTTGGCCACAACCGGGATTCGAACCCCGGTCTCCCGTGTGAAAGGCGGCGATCTTACCACTACACTATCCAGCAACTATATAATATAAGGGAGATTTACGGGAAAATACTAATACGGGAGGACGGCGGGAAAGAGAAGTAAAATACGGTAGTTTCCCGGCCAAAACGGGAGACTTGACAGCTGTACAGTCGGTCCGGCCCCTGTTCGCGTGTTCGCGAAAACGACTTCATTTATTTTCTTATTGATTTATCGACAGACTTTTTAGACGTTATAATAACAACACTCTATTGATTACTGTCCATGATACAGAGACACATGTTCGAGAACTATTCTATCGAGAACTAATGACGAGAACTATTCTCTTATTTTTCTCTTATTATTAAATTATTTTAATATTATTATTATTATTTTTATCTTTCTCCTTTCTCGTTCCCGTAGATATATATTATTATACGGAGATTTACGGAGTCTTCAAAGACGGTCCGGCTCCAGGATCACTGTTGCTGTGGTGTAGATCAGCTGATCTGTAGTAGTCTTCTACGTACATCTTCTAGTAGACCTTCTGAGGGTACTTCACGCATTCTTGGTCCAGCTTAGCTTATTTCTTATTTCTCAGGTCAGCTGCTCTTGTATTCAGCCTACTAGTCTCTCTTGTATTCAGCCTACTAATATATATGGGGCTTGGTACCCAATCTCGGAATGTGGGGATGATGATATCTCCCCCCTGACCTGTCGTCCTGGCTCCCCCTTGTCGTAGCAATCGTGTTGTACCTCATCAATCTCTAGTTGTGATAGCAGTTGTTTCTGGCCACAACCGGGATTCGAACCCCGGTCTCCCGTGTGAAAGGCGGCGATCTTACCACTACACTATCCAGCAACTATATAATATAATATATATATATATATTATAAGGGAGATTTACGGGAAAATACTAATACGGGAGGACGGCGGGAAAGAGAAGTAAAATACGGTAGTTTCCCGGCCAAAACGGGAGGCTCCAGTATCCCTTACATTTTAAGACAGGAAATATAAAATAATATAAATTATATAAAATATAATATAAATATAAATATAAATATATAAAATATATAAAATATATTTTTGGCCACAACCGGGATTCGAACCCCGGTCTCCCGTGTGAAAGGCGGCGATCTTACCACTACACTATCCAGCAACTATATAATATAAGGGAGATTTACGGGAAAATACTAATACGGGAGGACGGCGGGAAAGAGAAGTAAAATACGGTAGTTTCCCGGCCAAAACGGGAGGCTCCAGTATCCCTTACATTTTAAGACAGGAAATATAAAATAATATAAATTATATAAAATATAATATAAATATAAATATAAATATATAAAATATATAAAATATATTTTTGGCCACAACCGGGATTCGAACCCCGGTCTCCCGTGTGAAAGGCGGCGATCTTACCACTACACTATCCAGCAACTATATAATATAAGGGAGATTTACGGGAAAATACTAATACGGGAGGACGGCGGGAAAGAGAAGTAAAATACGGTAGTTTCCCGGCCAAAACGGGAGACTTGACAGCTATGGCTGTCTCTGGCCACGCCCCCTACAGTCGGTCCGGCCCCTGTTCGCGTGTTCGCGAAAACGACTTCATTTATTTTCTTATTGATTTATCGACAGACTTTTTAGACGTTATAATAACAACACTCTATTGATCCCCCTCTTACTGTCCATGATACACAATGACGAGACACATGTTCACTAATGACGAGAACTATTCTATTTTTCATGCCGGGGGTCCTTCAAATCTTACATTTACAAATCTTGTTCTTGTTCTCTGCTTTCTCCTTTCTCGTTCCCGTAGATATATATTATTATACGGAGATTTACGGAGTCTTCAAAGACGGTCCGGCTCCAGCTCAAGGATCACTGTTGCTGTGGTGTAGATCAGCTGATCTGTAGTAGTCTTCTACGTACATCTTCTAGTAGACCTTCTGAGGGTACTTCACGCATTCTTGGTCGGAGGGTCCAGGTTTCCAGCTTAGCTTATTTCTTATTTCTCAGGTCAGCTGCTCTTGTTTGGGATGTGCTTGACCGGCGTATACGACAGCGTGTACCAGTTCCCACTAATATCCAACAACTTCGCACAGCCATTGAAGAGGAGTGGACCAACATTCCACAGGCCACAATTGACAATCTGATAAACTCTATGCGAAGAAGATGTGTTGCATTGCATGAGGCAAATGGTGGTCACACCAGATACTGACCGGTTCTGAGTCCCCAGACCCCCAATAAAGCAAAAAACTGCACATTCCAGGGTGGCCTTTTATTGTGGGCAGTATAAGGTACACCTGTGCACTACCCATGATGTCAGATCAGCATCTTGATGTGGCACACCTGTGAGGTGGGATGGATTATCTCAGCAAAGCAGAAGTGCTCACTATCACACATTTAGACTGATTTGTGAGAAATGTTTGAGAGAAATGGTAATATTGTGTATCTGGAATGAATTGTAGGTCTTTAAGTCCATCTCATGAAAAATGGGAGCAGAAACAAGAGTGTTGCGTTTATATTTTTGTTCAGTATAGAATAAGCCCAGATTTATGTTTATTCAGTGGAGATAAGTACAACCTCTAAAGATAGGCCTACACCCGTTTTGGCAGTGTCTCCGGATCCCATGACAAATAATGCCTTCAGTACATCCTCCTCAACCCACACTGAAAGCAGAAGTGCTATGGGCTTTGCAAACGGTTTGCCGACATCACTCCTATACGTCCAATGATGACATTCACACCGTCTCCAGGGTGATGTTCCCTGACTCGCAGGGTCACTTGTGGTAAAGATAAAACCGCTTTTCTTGCGCGATTTGGACTCGCTCCATATATTAAAAGGGAGCTTCGTTGTCATGTTTGACGTAAGTATGAACAGGACCATCAAAAGAAAACAACTGGATGTGCATGTCAGGTATTGGGTGAATTATGAGAATGGCTCTCGAGTGCAGTCCTGGTTCTGGGATCACAGTACATGAGCCACTCCACCGCTGAAGACTTACTGGAGAAGTTTAAGGTAAGCCATTCAATAACATTTAAACTCATTAACGAACCCATGATTTTTAAATATCCATGGTTTATCTTTACATGTGTTTAAATGGGAGAACCATATTTATTGGTAAGCATATTTTAAAGATTTTATTGCTGCTTCATGGCTTTTGCTGCAAAAAAAATAGTTCATTGAGGAAATAGAATGTTTAAGTGTTGTGTAGCAACATGTACAGCTGTTGTACAGGCAAAAACTCTGGCTCAGTCCAAAGGAGGTGGATATAGGAATGGCTGTCATCAAGGTGGGACTTCTGTGAATTCACTGGTATCTTTACATACAAATGTATCAAACAATTGTGAAGTAAAAAATATGTGAATAACATGGAGTTTGAGCTGGTTTGATATGTACAGCTGAGGTAGTGTTAACCTTGGGCTGAGTGTGCAGAAAGATTCTGGAAATTTGACAAACCATCTTTTTGTCAGAGACAGTCAGGAGCCAAAGGCAGTGGAAGTGACCTTGGTGTCCTTCAGATTAAAAAAAATTGCCAGATTGTGCTCTCAAAAATGTGCAAAAAGGCCTTGGATAAATGCCCTCTGAAGTACTCGATTGTACATGAGATGACGTGCTTGGACCCAAACAAAATGCACACCAGCCAGATAACTGCCAGCAGAAAAGGAGAAATCTCATGCAGAAGTTTGCGCAGGAGAATCGGTTGGCAGGCAGGATATCTGCTGGTAAATCATAGGATAAGAATAGGATAGTTCAGAATATTATTTTTAAATTATGCTTTTCTTTTTTCACATCTAACTGAATCAGGGACGGATTACAAACCGGGTTAGCGGGGCCGCTGCCCAGGGGCCCTTGGGGTGCAGGGGGCCCGTGGGCCCCAAGCCCAAAACAATTTGCAACGCTTATCAGCAATGTATTTTCGTTTGTCTATTTTAGAGGGCCTACATTCTTTGATCCTCTGCCTACAAGGTCCCCTGACCCTATAGGGAGGGTGTTTGGCTGCCAAGGGCCCTTGACTTGTGGTGGTTGTGGTGGTGGTGCAGGTGGTGGTGGTGGGGGGGGGGCCTCGCGAACGTTTTACCCAGGGGCCCACACAACCCATAATCCGTCCCTGAACTGAATAGTGTTAACACGTAGATTTTAGCAGTATTTAGAAGACCGACTCTTGGTGTTTGAAAAGAAGCATCAGCCCAGTTATATTTTCTTTGATGAGCCTAGAGATATCTCAAGATTAAATTAAAATGATTGCACATTTATGGTATCATAGGAAAATTGGGTTATAAATCACTTTCCTATTCTACATGTGATTCTGTGTATTGACATTGTTGATCTGCATCTAATCTACTGTAATTAATGTAATTACAGGTGATGCAATATCCCAGCAGTCTGATAATCACCTGCACAATGAGGCAAAAGGCTTGGATTTTATATCCTTCATTCCTTCAGCACCATCCAAAGTTGATGTCTTTTTACATCAAAAAGTTAGTGGGCCTTATCCTGACCTCTGGATGTTCTGCAAGAACTTGCTGCTGCTGTCCTATGGGCAAGCCGAAGTGGAACGAATAGAGGTGGAGACCTGCAACTTATCAGAGGAAACAGTTGTTGCACAGAGGCTTATATGCGACCATGTCAGAGTGTGTGGGGGAGCAACCAAAGCGCCTCTGACCAAAGGTGAAAGATGAGCGAAAAGCAAAAAAGAAAACTTGAGGAACTCAAGAGGAAGAGAGTCTCACTGGAAAGTGTATGTGAGAGTTTACAAAAGGATGCTGAGCACATGGCAGAGGAAGCAGAGAGTGCTGCTGGAACCAAAAGGGCAACATTACTTACCAAGTCCAATACTCTGAGCCGACGAGCGAAGGAGGAGAAAGAGCAGTTGGTGGTCTTAAATGCAGATACTGAAGAATAGGCTACTGAACTGTGACTCCTAACACATCAAGAGTGAATCGGTGGAAACAAAAATATTTAGGTTCTTTGCATTTTTGGAGTATTTTACTTTCTGTGCCTGTTTGTACATTGTTCACAGCCATAATACTTTATAATTACAAGGTAGTTTTATGTTAGAGCTCTTGCTCCAATAAATATGTGCCTTGTAATTAACTAAATTCTAGGCTATTCAGTTTTTTTTTGCCCTCGTGATGGTCGTGGGTTGTGAAAAAAGCCTTCTTCTTAGGGGGTAACCGCTGGGGCCAGCCGGGGGCGTATGTCGTGGCTTCAGTGAGTACTTATGTTTGTCATGCTGCCTGTGTACTTTATAGCGGCACAACATATTTCTGCAAATTGCATGCGTCAAATTGTCTGTCTCTCTTAAAAAATATGAAAGTGTCACCAAAATTTTAAACGGGGAATCAATCTCAATGAAAAATATTCGTCAAGTAACGTTTCTAAAATAATATAGACATACTAATAATTATATATTAATAAATCGGATGAACGATGCATCCCAAATTGTATCCGCTGCGCACTTCTTAATCAGGGCAATCGCATCGTGGAGGTTTCTGCAGACGCCCAAAAAGACTTACTTAAGAAAACTGTTGCATGATAATTTGTACCATTTTCAAGGGTGGGGGGCGTGCAGTAGATGCCCCCTTTATTTTTGTGCTTCTGCCGTTCAAACCGAGCAGCACTGAGTTTGTCATGGGCACCTGACGCCAAATCTACTGCTTAGCTGCTACAGACAGAACTATCTTCAAATCACCACTAGGGGGTTGTCAATGCTGCAGCTTCGTTCTATGGTTGATCTTTTTCAAAGACAGTTTTTTTTTCTCTCTCTCCACATAATCAACTTAACTGATTAGCGTGCTTTCATAGTAATGGTTTTTAATCCGTGTTAATCTTCTGAACAATGACTAGTAAAGGTTCTATGAGGTTGTCCTACTTACTATGGATTTTAAGTTTTTTATCAAGGGTGTTAAAACGTACCACAGTTGCCAGTCCTGTGTTTTATGTCTAGCAATTTGTACAGTTTCTTCAGTATAAACACATGCCATGATCTGTGAGAATCTCCTCCAGAACTCTGCATTTCCTCAAGATCTTTTTGTAATATTGCATCATGGCACTGCTCAGAACAACACAGATGGTGCATAACAACACAAGGGAGTACAAGACAACATGGTGCAGAAACAGTGCGATACAAAGCAGGACAAAACTGGATGATACGTGGTCAGTGGTGGATAAAGTGCAGTAACAGCTGTACAGTGCAGCTGCCGTGGAAATGACTGTTACAGGGGGATGCAAAAGCTGCAGGTTTGAATTGTTTGGCGAATGAAGCTGTTCATGAATCTGCTAGTCAGTGTTTGTGGATGGTGGTCAGAGTCCTGGATTATAGACTGAACCTTGTTACTGTGGCAGTTAAAGTACAGCTGGTCAATGGAGGGCAGTTCAGTGCGAATGATGTTCTTAACAGACTTCGCAATGTACTGCCTTCCTGTCATGTGGCTCCACCATACCATAGTACTACTGTAAGAACTAGGGATGTAACGATACATTCAACTCACCATTTGATACGATTCACGATTCTGAGTTCACGATACAATTTTCTCATTTTTTGCAGAATGAGCTGCAGACAAATATATTCAAAAATATTCTTATATTTATCTTTCTGAACTGTTGACACTGTTGTGAACAGTGGCAACTGAATTTGAATAAAATACTGTTGAAAAAAATCCCAAATCAAAATAAGTAAATAAAAAAAATAAATCAAATAAATAAGCTAAGGTTTGCATGTGCAGCTTTTTAGCGTGCTTTGCCCTTTTAATAATCTTCACTCAGCTCACGGTGGTGCCAGTGGACCTGTTTGTGTATGTTATCAGTCTATTACAATGTTTGCATGCAGTTTATGTCTTGTCTGTGCTTTTCTCGCTGTTTCCTCCTCGTTTGTGATTACCGGAAAGCTAATATGCTGCCACACCGCCAATTGAAGATCGGGCGGTGCGTCCATCCATCCATTTTCTGAAACCACTTAATCCCAACTGAGATCGCGGGGGAGACCGGAGCCTATCCCGGGAACAAGGGGCGCAGACAGGAACCAAGCCCAGGCAGTCACCTACACACCGCAGGTCGCACACACTCACACAACTACAGGGCCAATTTAGACTCACCAGTCAACCTATCCTGCATGCTTTTGGACCGTGGGAGGAACCTGGAGTCCCCGGCGAAAACGGGGAGAGCATGCGAACTCCACACAGAAAGGGCCCTGGACCGAAGCCAGCACTAACCACTGTGCCGTCCTCAGTTTCAAATTCATTCATCATCTCGCGTTCGCTCAAAACCAAAAACTGACGTACGATGTCGACGTGATACGCAGTGACATCTGACGTCAAACTCACATTGTGAAATCAAATGTAATATTACACCAGTTTTTCTGTTAAAGTACTGTGAAGTACTCCTACAATAGTGATTCATTTTCCACATCAGCCGGTTTAAATCTTCATGCATTTGCACCGATTTTTAACTGATTTGTGATTCATCATTACATGCCAGGGCCAGCAGCTCTGCATGGCTCGACCCTCATAAACATTCTCCACACATGCTGTTCAGGCAGTGGCCACAGAAATTCCCCCAGTGAACTTTATGCTTTCTGTCGGAGAGTATGCTGTGTTCTGGCCTTAAACCCTGCATACTACTTTGCAGACTTTGATCCTCTTAACAACAATTGGCATTTCTGGTGGCTGAATATCCATCCATCCGTCATCCAACTGCATGCTTAAAGCTGTGAATAATAGTAATAATTCTTAAAATTGCAACTATCTAGAATTTCAGCCTAGTTACTCAGCTAAATTACTATTTAAACCTAGAATAATTTCTATAAGGGGCGGCATGGTGGTGCAGTGGTTTAGCACTGTCGCCTCACACCTCTGGGACCCGGGTTCTTGTCTCCGCCTGGGTCACATGTGTGTGGAGTTTGCATGTTCTCCCCATGTCGTTGTGGGGTTTCCTCTGGGTACTCCGGTTTCCCCCCACAGTCCAAAAACATGCTGGGGCTAATTGGAGTTGCTGAATTGCCCGTAGGTGTGTGTGTGTGAGTGGATGGTGTGTGAGTGTGCCCTGCGATGGGCTGGCCCCCCATCCTGGGTTGTTCCCTGCCTCGTGCCCATTGATTCTGGGATAGGCTCCGGACCCCCCGCGACCCAATAGGATAAGCGGTTTGGAAAATGGATGGATGGATAATTTCTATATGTGTGATAGAATCAAAAAATATTTTGTTTTACATATAAATCTTCACAAGGTGTATTACACATGGTATTCCCCAGACACCGCCACCCCAACAGATGCTTTGTTTGTTAAGACAATAGCTCAGAAAGTGGTTGATCGATCTTTTGCAGCTTTTACCAAGGTTTGTACAAGCCAAAATTAAATTTTTGAAACGGATCCCTGCCACACCCTGCCCTCCTGAACCTCCCGTTTCCTCCCTAGTGTGGTATAACGTGCCATGCCTGTTCCGCGTTTGTTTTACCTCTCCTTCCTGCCCTTGTGTTACTCATTTCAGGTGCCTCTAGTTTGCTCCCTGCTTAGCCTTGTATAAATGTGCTTCTCAGTCCTGCCTTTAATGTTGCTGCTGCTGTTTGCCTGTGTGTTCTTCCCTGCTTATGATTCCCCCGTGATCCAGTTGTGATCCAGTTGTCTTCATATCATGTATTCACATTCCTCAGCTGAGAGTGAACAAAGTTCTGTGGAAAGTATCTGACTACAGATAGACTTTCACCCAGTTCTCTGCGGGAGCTCTGATTACAGAGTGACTCCCCGACTACTTCTGAAGCCCTTCCTTAAGTATCCAGACCAGGTGATGGCATGTTTCTGAAGACTGACTAATTCGGTCAATGGTTAATTTTAGGGGCATTGCTGACCTTGGTTCTCAAGTCCCCAGCCAATCAGATCACTTTAGGGGGGTGGTTGTAATTCCCTTGTTCTACCATGAGAGAATCTCTCTCAGTTTGGTGGGTTGAGCCGAAGTTTCTGTATTTCTCTTAGGAAAAGCTATACTGCCTTAAATCTGAGAGTATAATACTCCTCGTCTCATGCCTATTCAAACGAGACCAAACATGCGTGTATTTGTCCCTAACATCTATGTGTGCTGAGTTATCCTGTTTATAGTGGAAAAGGTGTCTGTGTCTGGAGGCTGACAGCTGTTGTTGCTGTGGATTGATTGTGGAACTCTGGTCACTCCCCGGGGGTGAAAGGTCTTGCTTTTTCTGTGCTGCTCCAGTTATTCCTATCCAGTCTCTCAGGAGCCGGCAGGCCTTTGCCTTCCTTAAAAGGGGTGGTTTGACGAGTTGAGTCCAGTCTTGCCTGGGCCAGCGGAGCTCTGAAATAGACTGATGCAGGCTGATCAGAGTTGGGGCCTGCAGGACCTATAAGTTTTATGTCCTTACAGAATGTAAGTGGCATCATACTAAACTAGTGGTGTTCGAACTAGCATGGAAAGAGGCTATGGGTAGCTACAAAAAGGCTCTTAGTGCCGCCAAATCATCTAGTATCTATCAGAACTAATTGAAATAAACAAAAATAATCCTAGATTCCTATTTACTATGGTGTCCAAGCTGACTAATAACCAGACCACTGGTTATTTTCCAGTGACGACTTTATGAAACTTTTTGACCAAAAATATGCTCAATTAAACAGAACATTTTGAATATTGAATATTGGTTAACCAGTCAGAACTGATGTACTTAATTTTATCTTCAAATTCATCTACTTGTATGCTAGAACCTGTTCCATCAAAATTATTCAGCGATGCTCCCAGCATTGATTGAACCGCTACTAGCAATAGTTAAACTAAAACATATAATCATATTACCCCAATTTTATCTTCACTGCACTGGCTGCCAGTTAGATTTCGTGTTGACTACAAAACACTGCTCTTAACCTATAAAGCTGTAAATGGTCTTGCACCGCAGTATGTGAGTGACCTCATTTGCGTTCCGAATCATACACTTAGATGACGAGATGGAGGTATTCTATCCGTACCCAGAATAAAGAACATTACCTTTGGGGGAAGAGCATTTGCTCATAAAGCACCACAGCTATGGAATAAACTTCCTATTAGTGTTCGGAACTCAGACACAATCTCTGCTTTTAAGTCAAGGCTTAAGATGTACCTCTTTCGCCAGTCTTTTGGGATAGTTAAATCTTCTTTTCTAAGGTGAATGGGAAATCTGGAGGTTCATAGTTATTTGAGATTGAAGGGGAAAGGGGGGATTGGTGCTGTCGTCCTGCCACTCTCGCCGATCACTTAAGCTGTGGATGGGAGGTGGCTTGACGCCAAAACCTCTGTAAACCCTCATGCCTGTGCTTCCTTCCAGGTCACTCTTTTAGGCAGGCTGTCATAGTTGCTTTAGTCCTGCCGGTTAGGTGTAGGGCAATAACTCTTCTCCATCTTCTCTTTTTCGAGCTGATACCGAGCCGACTACACCGTGTGAACCCGCACCTGGACTCCTGGATATAACTACATGAAACCAACTGGGACTTTATAACTATATGAACTCTAATGAATGTCAATGTAAATGCAGTTTCATGCTCCTTGGTCGCCCAGAGGAGGATGGGGTCCCCTTCTGAGTCTAGGTTCCACTCAAGGTTTCTTCCTGCTAGAGGGAGTTTCCTTGCCACTGTCGCCTCAGGCTTTTAAATATAAATATAAATATATAAAATATATAAAATATATTTTTGGCCACAACCGGGATTCGAACCCCGGTCTCCCGTGTGAAAGGCGGCGATCTTACCACTACACTATCCAGCAACTATATAATATAAGGGAGATTTACGGGAAAATACTAATACGGGAGGACGGCGGGGAAAGAGAAGTAAAATACGGTAGTTTCCCGGCCAAAACGGGAGGCTCCAGTATCCCTTACATTTTAAGACAGGAAATATAAAATAATATAAATTATATAAAATATAATATAAATATAAATATAAATATATAAAATATATAAAATATATTTTTGGCCACAACCGGGATTCGAACCCCGGTCTCCCGTGTGAAAGGCGGCGATCTTACCACTACACTATCCAGCAACTATATAATATAAGGGAGATTTACGGGAAAATACTAATACGGGGAGGACGGCGGGAAAGAGAAGTAAAATACGGTAGTTTCCCGGCCAAAACGGGAGACTTGACAGCTATGGCTGTCTCTGGCCACGCCCCCTACAGTCGGTCCGGCCCCTGTTCGCGTGTTCGCGAAAACGACTTCATTTATTTTCTTATTGATTTATCGACAGACTTTTTAGACGTTATAATAACAACACTCTATTGATCCCCCTCTTACTGTCCATGATACACAATGACGAGACACATGTTCACTAATGACGAGAACTATTCTATTTTTTCATGCCGGGGGTCCTTCAAATCTTACATTTACAAATCTTGTTCTTGTTCTCTGCTTTCTCCTTTCTCGTTCCCGTAGATATATATTATTATACGGAGATTTACGGAGTCTTCAAAGACGGTCCGGCTCCAGCTCAAGGATCACTGTTGCTGTGGTGTAGATCAGCTGATCTGTAGTAGTCCTTCTACGTACATCTTCTAGTAGACCTTCTGAGGGTAC
>NW_026043481.1:0-38882 GCF_023856365.1 Brienomyrus brachyistius
GACGGCGACGTCCTCCGACACGCCAGAGCGGGAGGACCAGCAGGCGAATGAGGAGCCGCCGTCGGGGGGCCCGCAGGCAACCGATAAGACGCCGGAGGAGGGACCGAGGCAGGGCGACGAGGCCGCGGAGGGGGACCCGCAGACGACAGCCGACCCGGAGGGCCAGGACCCGCAGGTGCCGACCAAGCCCTAGCGCCGGCGAGGGAGGGCGAGCCAGGGGGCTGGGCGGGTGGGACCCCCAGCCGTGCGTCTGTGTCCTCTCCCCTTATGGGACACAGACATAAGGACCTGCGGCCGGGGTCGGGCTCGTCGGGGTGAGGGTACCAGAGTCACAGGGGGAGAAGGGACTGGAGTGGGGCCAGGGACTGGAGCTGCAGGCTGCAGAGGGGGCGCCTGCCCGGGAGCTGCAGGCAGGGAAAGCGCCTCGGACGTGGGCGCGGTAGCTGCAGGCAGCGGAGACGGCTGCTCGGGCTCTGGGGGCCGCAGGGGGCACTTATTTTATTATATAAAATAAGTGTCACACAACCGGGGTGACATGCCTTGCCTGCTTGTGGGATGAGGAAGACTCAGGGACTGGAAATGGGATTAAAACTGAAGATGTGCTCATTCCTTTGTGTATTTACAAATTTTCCTTCCGTCAGACATGAGGAGTTTGCTGCTATATTTGGCACTAATAGAGATTCTGATGCTGCTATTTTTATTGTCTATTAGTTTGTTATTATTTACAAGTTCTGTTGTGTTTTTGCATTTTTCTCTTCTGGTTAATTAACTGCTGTCTGTTTGCTGTGAAGTATGAGTGTGGTGAGTAAGACTCAGGGACTGGAAGTGGGATTACAACTAAAGATAACATGCTTATTCCTTTTTGTATTGTTTACAAATTTCCTTCCGTCAAACATGAGGAGTTTGCTGCTATATTGTGCACTAACAGAGATTCTGATGCTGCTATTTTTATTGTTTATAAATGTGTTATTGTTTCCAAGTTGAGTATTCAATAAATGCTAAATTGAGAAATTTTGTGTATCGTTTGTTATTATTAGTGTGATATTTTACCATGCAAATAGAGGGGAAAACGTCCAATTATCGGCCAAAAAAAATCAGCAGCATATATCGGCCATCGCCTGACCCTTGACTTGAAAAACCCATATCGGTCGACCTCTAGTAACAGTACATTCTGTCCAATTCATCCATCGAGTTAAGTCACACACCCACTTGAGGGGGCACTCCGGCAGACGTGAGGATGGGGATGTTCTTTCCGCTATAACATCCACTGCAGAAGTACATCTCGCTCCTGTTCACAGGGCTTACTTCAATGATGAAGCAGGGCTGGTTGTCTGGACAAGAAGTTGTCCTGCTGCTGGGTCTCGGTGCCGTTTTTCCACCTAAGCTTGAAGGTGGAAATGTGTTCCAACTTGGTCCCTGGGACTGCAGCATAGCCAAACATCGCGAGCAGCGTCGGCCACACCCACCACCAGAACCATCACACCGTCCTATACACATAAAGAAGAACTAAAACATAGAGTGTTGTGACAATCTATGCGTTAATGTTTGGCAGCATAGGTGATTCATTAAAATTATACCGAAGAATGGAAAATGTGATATTTAGAATATTTTTTGCCATTTAGTAGCTAATTTAAGCACTTACCCAATGCCTCAATTTGTTTTAGGTCAGTAATGTCTGAGCCAAAAGAATGAATGTATGAATTTAATACAATTCACCCACTCCCACCCACACACAAATCTGAAATTCAATTTAAGACACTTCTTAAACATTAGTGCATTAACAAAAAAGGAAAATCTTAAGAGATTCAGTAGGATTTTCTATGTTAGACTTAAGCTAATAGTTCAATAGTTTTTACATATTTCAATATACCAATTTGACTTTAATGTTGAAACAGATGCTAAAACATGGAATAATTTCATAACTAGAGAAACATGTTATTCACAAACACTAGCAAAGGTAGCTTATAGTTAAGCTTACTTAAGTCAGCAAGTCAGGCTACAGTGTGTAAGAATAGTCGTAAACGATAATTTGTCTCAGTCTTACATGACAGAATAAGTAAACAGAAAATATAAAATGGCTGAAACAGCGTCATTAACGCCAGCTACAGTAGAGGCGCAGAAAAGGTGTCATGACTGAAGTATTCCCAAACTCTGGAAGACCGTATGCGAGCCTTTTTTGCCGCGTGTTTCTCCAGAGGCTCCGGAGCTCCGCTGGTTGACACAGCCATGTTGGTTCATGTGCAGGGGGACGAGCGGCAAATTTCTTTTTTGCAGGGTGGTAGGTGATGTCTCATTAATATTTATTAATTTACTTACAAAATGGTGCGGCACTGCATCCAAGCCTGCGGCACTCAGAGTCACAAATACAGTGGAAACCATTTGTAGTAATTACGTCTGTCTGGCTGATTTCCAACTAATTGATATTTGTATATTTATTACATGAATATAAGGTAATATAAGGTAATAGAAGAGGTATTTAATGGTTTTCCATCTGAGGAATTTGCAAAAAACTGCAGTGCATGATGGGTCGGACCTAAAGGCTGCCTTAACGTCCTCATCTGTATGACGACATACATCAAGACTAGGAAGGTGCATAATGTTCATGTCTGGTTGCGTTTGTTGGTCCAGAAAGTAATTCAATTTCGCCATGTAGGTTACGTTCTTAAAAACTGCTTGGATATAGCCCGATTATATGCTGTGGGCCTTTTAATTTCTTTGTTTACCAGGTAGGCTACCTTCTTTAAACTGCGTTTTGTTAGACTACATATTTAGGGAGGTCTTTATAAATTTATAGTAGTCTTCATAAATATGTACATAGTTTAGCCTAACCCAGCCACTTAAGGGAGAAAGCCAGCTCAACTAGGTGTCGGTCCCAAGCCCGGATTAATGGGGAGGGTTGGCGTCAAGAAATAAAGAGACTGTATCTTCACTGCATGACTGATGTCAAAATGTGTGAAATATGTGGTTGTATTAATAAATGCATTAAAGTAGGTTAATGATTCTGTGCTGTCTAAATTGTATAGAAAATTTCTACATATAGCCAAACAAATCTCCTCCTGTTTGAAAAGGCATAGAAAAAGCAATTTAGCCACTAAAACTTTACAGTTTTTGTGAGGGACAGTCGAATTCTCTCGTTTCTCTCGTCAAGTTCTTTTGTGATCCTGCACCTACACTTTGCCGGCCCCAGGAGGATGGGCTCCCCCTTTGAGTTTGGTCCCTCCCAAGGTTTCTTCCTTCTTGGGAGTTTTTCCATGCTATCGGCGCCTATGGCTTACTCACTGGGGGCTTTGGGTGGGCATGATATAAAGCAAAGCATTTTCCCTCCCAGTTTCCTCCTCTGGTCCACATTGCAGGACCATCAGCCATCAGAAACAGCCAGACGGTCTCCTTCAGCTTCTTTAGTGTCCTTGGAAGCCAAGGCAGTTTTAGGTCTGAGAAGAGGTTTATCAGAAGGACACATATTACGTCGTTTGTCCTGAAATGTAACATGGGGAGGAAAAGTTAAGCGGTTTAGTCAGATTGGAGTCGTTTATTCAGCAGTGGCAGCGCCAGTGACTTAATGCTACAGGTGCTATAGGGGAGTGAGATTATTTAGACCGGGTGCTTTAGCTTTTCAGCTTATGTAGATGGTGTATAGAAGCACACAGCACGATAAGCTACAGCATGGATAAAATAGGATAAAATATGAAATTCTAACGTCTAGCTCACAGAGCCTCTATGTGTACTTTGAAGAAAAAATACACTACAAGTATGCTGTAAAAACCGCAAAAATGTCTTACACAATATACAGATTTTACAGATAGTTAAAGAAAAAATGAAACCAATATTTTGGGGGTGCTGTGGGGGTACTATGGTCATTGGAGGAGGAGCTAGAGCCCCCCCCCCCAAGCTTTTCCTTGGTGCTGCCACTGTTGTTCAGATTAAAAGTAACATTGTCATTAATAAACAGTACTCTGATCAAATTTTTGCATGTACAAACACAATCAAAGTTTAACCACATGTTTAGACACAATTCACACACCTGTTACATTTCCATAATGCTAAGACTCTCTACACTTACTTCATCCACTTTCTTGTTTGGTACACAGTCATTTGATGGATGTGTAAGATCATTACCAGACCGTCTGCTGCAAACTCTACAGTTAATGAATGGCTGCAAAAACACACAGACACACAAAAACAGTATTTAAAGAGTGGTGGGCAATAAATACAGTGAGAGAAGGTGTAGTAAAGATATATCTAATGATTTAAGGCAGAGCTGCTGGAGTGCAGGGTTTAATGACACAGAACAATTTTAGAGGAAAGAGCTTCCAAAGCAGGGTCACCATAAGGCTATATTATACAAAGCAAGTTCATCTAAAAGTATGAACAACAAATCCCGTTTAACTGAACACTGCTCTGTATTAAAATACTGTCCTCCGATCAAGCTAAGTGGTCCTGTAGTTCACTATTTAAAGAGGTAAATTTAAAGGGTAATTCACACTGCACATCTACCCTGCTCTGACCAGGTTTAATTACTGGCTTTCTAATTAAAACAAGAGTTAAGTCCTGCCCTTTCACCACAAAACACCACACTGCCATTTAAGGCTGATTTCAACAATGAGTTTTAGTTAACCTGGCTCGATTGAGTTAACTCTGGGTATGTAAAACCCGCTTTGTAGTACAGCCCACAGGTCTTTAAATAAGGCCAGCTAGGGTTCATAGCTCGAAGCATAATCTACAGGTCACCCCTCAGATGATTAGCATTTGCTTCTGCCTGGTAATCCAGCCTTTAAGCCTGTAAACCTACTAAAATTTGAGAATAAGGTGAAGGAACTGGCTCTTTGAGGCCACCTATGTATTTGTTACTTTATTGTTGGCTAACTTTCCCCCGCAGGGCATCAAAAAAGTTAACATGAACCTAAATTAATTTGCTAACTGATATGTCCAATGCTCACAGTCACAGTGACTCTTTACTTACCCTCTTGTCCATGAAAATACAGTCAGCCCGATGGTCTGTTGCAGTTGACTTTGGACATTTTGTTGCTCTCAAGAGAATCTCAATGTCAATGTATTCACTGCTGATCTAAATCACATAAACACGTTATATACAAAATTGCCTACAACTGTTTTAAAGGCAATATAACAAACAATAATCACCCAAAAAATGGCAAACTGTCACAGACTTGACTGCAGCAGATTCAGAGAGAAACTGTGAGAAGGTAAAATTGACCAGGGCTGAGATATACAACCATCACTTTCATTGTGAAGAGACATTAAGCATCATATGCATTGAAATTAAAACATCAAAATCAATGTGATACTCATTAGTTCAGCTTGCAGATGATGAAAGTTTCACACTTTTGTAAACACTTTCTCAGCAGTTACCTTCGGACGGCCCTGGATGTTATAGAAATTCATGTGCTGACGGGTTCCTTGATGAGCATTTTCGACTGCGAGTTTAATGGCCGTCTTGTGAGTGCAGGGAGACTGTGGTAATCTTGCTGGGCCTCTGTGGAGATAAGCAGAGCTCCATAAGCCAAAACCAGAAGCAGCAGGCGGGTCATCTTCCTCTCAGCTTTGAAGGGAGAAGCAGGACTGAGGACACTGATCTGTGGTCCCCTTATCCAGCACGTCCAGGGGCGTGTCCTTCACTCGAAACAAACAGACCTTTGAACAACATTGGAAAACTCTTCAGGATGAATTGAGGCAGGTGGTCAAGTGGGTTTATTGTTATTTCAGCAATATACACAGTACACAGTGAAAGGAAACATTGTTCCTCCTGGACCACGGTGCAACACAAAGAAGAAAAACAGAAACAACACAAGATGACACAAGTGCGGGCAAGATAGAACTATACAGAGTGAAAGGAGCACAAACAGAGGGAGAAAGTGCAAGATAAACACAAGAGCAACAATACAATACTACAGGACAAGACAGCGCAGTCAAGAACACAGAGTGCAGCCAGAGCTAACCTGAATAGGGGCATCAAGGTTGCCAGGCAGGCAGAGAAACAGAAAATAGAGGTCTACTTCACATACAACAACCCACAGTGGGTGTGGCAGGGAATACAACACATTACAAACTTCAAAGGCAACAACACCGTCACTGTTAACAGCAACGCCCTTTTAGCAAAGGAGCTAAACAGCTTCTTTGCTCGTCTGGAGGAACACAGAGCAGACATAGCCACACTGCCCCCTCCCCCAATCTCCAGCACTCACAGACTCCCTCTGCAGGAACACCACGCGAGAAGGCACATTGCATCTCTAGGTGTGTGGAGTTTAAGACAAGGCAAGTGATGCTACGATAATATAATTCCTTGGTAAGACCCCACCTAGAATATTGTGTGCGGGTTTGGTTACCATACCTTAAGAAGGACATTGCTGCCTTGGAAAAGGTGCAACGTAGGGCAACGAGAATGATTCCTGGTCTTAGAGGAATGTCTAATGAGGAGAGGTTAGCTGAGCTGAATCTGTTTAGCCTCGAGCAAAGGAGACTAAGGGGGGACATAATCCAGGTGTTTAAGATTCTAACAGGTCTGGATGCTGTTCAGCCAAATGGCTATTTCAATGTTAGTTTAAATACCAGAACTCGTGGCCATAAGTGGAAATTAGCTGGAGAACATTTTAAAACGAATTTGATGAAGCATTTCTGTACACAGCGTGTAGTTAGAGTATGGAATAGTCTTCCTGTTATTGTAACACAAGCTAAAACCCTGGGTTCTTTTAAATCAGAGCTAGATAAGATTTTTGAGCTATTAGCTAAGTTCTCCTCAAAGGAGCTTGATGGGCCGAATGGCCTCCTCTCATTTGTAAATCTCTTTGGTTCTTATGAGTCAGCTTACAGAGATGAGGTCCAGAAACTGATAGGTTGGAGTTCAGCAAACAATTTGGCACTAAACAGCACAAAGACAAAGGAATCACTGACTTCAGGAAGGATGGAGGCGACACTGGCCTGCCTAGATGGATGGATGGATGTTTTTATTGACATTGTAAGTACAATGAGATTTAGTTTGGAACGCGCCAGCAGCTACACAGTATATTTACAATTATATAGATTGTGAGGCATAAAATAAGGTGTGAGTAATATAACATAACGACATAATATAAGTAATCATTAATTAATCATTACAGATGGTATGAGGTGTGAACCGCTAGGCTGCTATGGCATGTTTGGTATCAAACCGATGGAAAATCACTCCAGTTTCCAAATCTGGTCAGTGGTTACCACGAAAGTGAATATATCAAAAGTTACACCAGCCTAACGAAAATCATCAATACAAGGGAAATCACTCTGGTCATAAATCTCAAAAGGACTGATACAGACCCCCTTCCGAAAGCCCGCCAAATGGATGGTCAGCCATTGGTCCAGGAGTCGAATTCCTGGTCACTCCTATTCACGAACTTTACACTATAAAACCTGGCACCTCAGAACAAAGCCAGGAGAGGAGAAACAGAAGGGAGGAGAAAACAAAAGACCATCAGCACGAAGAGAGGCAGAGAACATCAGCCCAAGAGAAGAGAAGCCCACAAGAAGCCCTCCTGAAGCCTATCAGTGAAGACCCAGCTGGACAGAGAACTGCAACCAAGCCCAAGCTTCACCAGGAGAGGGAATCAGAGGGGCTCCACTCCAACAACCGCTGCAAACACCGCGCCTCCCTGAGTGCCATCACCCATCAGCTCATCAGCCTCCGCAACCAACTGCCAAGACCCCCCCCCCCCCACTCTGCAACCAAGTAAACAAACTTCCTTTCATTTATAACAACCTAAACTCCTATTCACCTGCTATATTACTTTAGGACAGTATTTCCACAAATTGCTTGCTTTGCAGAACAGTATTTTCCCTTTTAAGGTTACTCATTTTAAATCTGGTCATTGCATTTTCATGATTACATTGTTTGTGTCCACTCCGTTATTTCGTGTTTATTGTTTGTTAGGTGTAATGTCTGTCTTATGTTAGTTATAGGAATAAATGCATGTCTTTTACACAACTTCAGCCTCCGTTCATTGAGTGCTCACAAGAATCCCTGCCTGTGCGATCTACGCTCTGAAACCTCAAATTCGCCTGAAATATCGCGAGACTCTCTCTCATTGGCCGTGAGGGGAGCTTCGCTACCGATCGTTTACATTACCTGGTGACGCAGCTCGTTGGACAAGCCTTCTATTCTAACCCAGGTTATTACGTGATACTGGTTATTAATGAGTTCCATTTAAGTCACACATTAACAGACTCACGGTGTTTCGCAATTGAGTTTGAGCCGACCATTCAGCATAAAAATTGGTTAATAATCACAAGGCACAAGGTTTAAACTTATTCTGAGCACACAATTTAAACTTTTTATGACCGAACGTGCAGTGAAGAAGCGCTACTGTCAACTGGTTGCAAAAGTCGCACTCATGGCAATCTGAAGGCATTTAAGCGGGATCATATGGGCTTATTATAGTTATTTTTATTTCTATTATTAGTAGTTATATTATTTTGTTTTATTTTCGGTGATTTCATTGTAGTTCTTTCGTATTAAACTGCAGTAAACTTTAACCCTATGTCTGACGAGATTCTCAGATGTAGCGCTTTGTTTCCAGGTTCAATTCGGACGAGTGTCTCCGTTTCTATATATCCTGGGAGAGATCTCTCTATTAGCGAACGGGAATACTTGTTATGAGGTTCTAACCTAAATTATGTTGCGCTTGGACATAAGACCGATAGCTTAGTTACCTATCAGGATCATACTCGTATGTGTGTGCCTGCTTTAGACAAAGCAAGTTTAACACAACTTTGCGCTGTGAGCCAAGTGTGTGTCATTTAGAAATTGGGAGTCTCCTGTGCTTGAGACCCGCCGTGGTTAAGCACCATTTGCGACGAGATATAGTGCACTCACAATTTAAATCTGTCGCCGTAACGCGTGCGCCGTCTCGCTTCAGTAATTGTTTTAAGGGGTGATGACGAAGATGACGAATTTACTTTCCTGAAGAGGAGCAGGATGGGTCACGCGTTCTGTAAGATTTGTCTCCCACGGGGAAGGAACGATGTCAGTCGGCATGAAAAATCCAAGTCATTAGTGAATGACAGAGCCGCATGAGTGAACATGAAAAATTAATAGAAAATAAATGACAAATGGTTATTTTATATTTTATATATTTTATATATTTATATTTATATTATATTTTATATAATTTATATTATTTTATATTTCCTGTCTTAAAATGTAAGGGATACACATGGTCATTTCCGTTGTTTCCTGTTTCCTGCGAGAGTGATACTGACTGCTAGCGCGCGAACTTTGAAACCATAGATATCACCTAAATAATAATTCGAGTTAAGTCATTGGGAAAAAGCTTCGCAAGATTAATAATCCTCCAAAATAAATAAATAAAATTTCCCAGACCCCGACGGATTAATCACCTACGCAAGTACCGACCCACGATCTTCGTTCAATTAAGAAGGTGCTTCCAGCCTTACAGCCTCAGTTTACGTAAGTACAACGCCATGTCTACTGTTCCGTGTTCTGAGTGTAATATGTTTAGCTATTCTTCTCCAGTCATTAGCGGTATTTATACATGTGAGAAGTGTCAGTTAGTCGCTAGACTGACGGAGAAGATTGTAGTGTTAGAGGGACGTATCCGGACGTTACATAACATTCAGGAGAATGAGAGTTTTATTGACTCAGTATTAGCGGCTCCGGATATGTCCGCGATAGCCAGTAAGTCTCCCCCTGCTCCGGCAGCAGAGCCTTCGCAGCAAGGCGAGTGGGTGACGACCCGGCGGCATAGTCGCAAATCCAAACCAAACTTACACCGGCACCATTCGCCTATCCGCGTTTCCAACAGGTTCTCCCCACTCAGTGAAACTCCCACTGAGACGCCTGTTGAAAGTGCTCTAATAATTGGTGATTCTATTCTAAGAAACGTGAGAGTAGCGACTCCAGCGACCATTGTAAATTGTCTCCCGGGTGCCAGAGCGACCGACATCTCGGCAAATTTAAAAGTGCTGGCTAAAAGTAAACGTAAATACTCTCAGATAGTTATCCACGTCGGCACTAATGATGTCCGATTGAGGCAATCGGAGATCACAAAGGCAAATTTTAAAGAGGTGTGCAACATTGCGAAGAAGATGTGTGTGTCAGTAACGTGCTCTGTCCAGACTAAAAACTCAAGTCCAGACTAAAAACACACCTGTTTAGTTTAGCGTATAGGGACACTAGTTCTAGCCCTAGCTAACTCTTCACTCCCAGGCAGACCTGTAGTGTGAGGTGTAGAGCTGGGTGGGGATCGGTGCCATTGGCTTTGGATGAACTGGATTGTCAGTGCTGTCACTCTAGCTTTGCAATCTCTTGTGGAACTGGAGTGCTGACATTTCAGGGACTCCCCATGCCGGCATTCCCACTTGCCTCTCCCTCCTACTGATGCTGCCATAGCCATATCTGCCGGAGCTTGCAGATTGCACTTCATATTGTACTCACCTAGCTTTTAGCACTGCCAATAGCCTCCTCTACTATGCCTAATTGTACATTTTATTTCCCCTACTCCTCCTGGGGGTGATGCCTGGAGACCTCAATCTATCAAGATATCCAGCACACCCGACCACCACCAGTGACGTCCCTGCATCCAGCTCGCCGTTCTGATCTTCCATGTATGACCCGCTGCCTTACCTCTGGTTGCCTGGCAATTGGAAGAAGACTCGGCTTCGGCATTGGCTTATCTTCCTTGCTCTCCTCTCTCTATTTGACTATCCCTGCCGGCCCCTGGAGGATGGGCTTCCCCTTTGAGTCTGGTCCCTCTCAAGGTTTCTTCCTTCTAGGGAGTTTTTCCTTGCCACTGTCGCCTATGGCTTACTCACTGGGGGCTTTGGGTGAGGATACTGTAAAGCGCTTTGAGACAATGTAATGTTGTGATAATGCGCTATATAAAAATAAATTTGTTTGTTTGTTGTTGTTGATACTGGAGCCTGGTTGCGGTGGTGGGATGGCTCACGGCGGGTGCCGGAAAATTTCCTTTATTTTCAAATCCAAACCTTGACAGGTATGCTGCTGTTCCAAATCATGGGTGCATGTTACAAGTGCGGAACATATTTTAACTTAGTACTAACTTAGCATCATATTTGATCTGATTCGACTGAATATCCCAGGTTTCCATCTCTCATGCATCTGGTGTGACGTGTTTTCAGACTCTCAGGCTGGCGCAAAGAAATCTTACGGGAATTGAACGTCTCACTCCGGCCAGCTGACCAAAGTTGGTAACCTTGGTATTGTGTGTAGGAGATTCGGTATAACTATAATTTCGTTCTCCATTTACATGCCCGTAGTGTCTTTAAGTGTTATGTAGTTTTGCCTGAAACGCAAAAATAAAACAAAGCAATTAAAGCCGTAAGTGGCTCAAATTGTGCTGTAGCGATTGAAGAACTTTTGTCGGAAGTTGGATTCGAACCCACGCCTTACTTGGGAGAACAGAATACCAGAATAGAGTAGGTTAAGTCCAGCCTTGGCTTCCAAGCTGACGTTTTTCTACATATGTGCTTGTGTATCATGGACAGTAAGAGGGGGCAGGCAAGGAGAGAATTTCTCTCTTTGGGGATCAATAGAGTGTTGTTATTATAACGTCTAAAAAGTATGATGGTCTGTCGATAAATCAATAAGAAAATAAATGAAGTCGTTTTCGCGAACACGCTGGAAAAGCCAGGGGCCGGACCGACTGTAGGGGGCGTGGCCAGAGACAGCCATCTCAGGCTGTCAAGTCTCCCGTTTTGGCCGGGAAACTACCGTATTTTACTTCTCTTTCCCGCCGTCCTCCCGTATTAGTATTTTCCCGTAAATCTCCCTTATATTATATAGTTGCTGGATAGTGTAGTGGTAAGATCGCCGCCTTTCACACGGGAGACCGGGGTTCGAATCCCGGTTGTGGCCAAAAATATATTTTATATATTTTATATATTTATATTATATTTATATTATATTTTTTATATATTGTATTATATAGTTGCTGGATAGTGTAGTGGTAAGATCGCCGCCTTTCGCACGGGAGACCGGGGTTCGAATCCCGGTTGTGGCCAGAAACAACTGCTATCACAACTAGAGATTGATGTAAGGACATAAAACTTATAGGTCCTGCAGGCCCCAACTCTGATCAGCCTGCATCAGTCCATCTCAGAGCTCCAAGAAAAGGATCCACTGGCCCAGGCAAGATTGGACTCCACGCATCAAACCATCCCTTTTAAGGAAGGCAAAGCCCTGCCGGCTCCTGAGAATAACTGGAGCAATACAGAAAAAGCAAGACCTTTCACCCCCTGGAGTGGCCGGAGTTCCACAGTCAAACCACAGCAACAACAGCTGTCAGTCCCCAGACACAGACACCTTTTCCACTAGAAATAGGATAACTCACCACACATAGATGTTAGGGACAAATACACGCATGTTTGGTCTCGTTTGAATAGGCATGAGACGGCGAGTGTTATACACTCAGATTTAAGGCAGTATAGTTTTCCCTAAGAGAACTATAGAAACTTCGGCTAAACCCACCAAACTGAGAGAGCCTCTCACATGGCAGAACAAGGGAATTACGACCACCCCCTAAAGTGATCTGATTGGCTGAGGACTTGAGAACCAAGGCCAACAATGCCCCTAAAATTAACCGTTGACCGAAATTGGTCAGTCTTCAGAGACATGCCATCACCTGGTTTGGATACTTAAGGAAGGGCCTCAGAAGGATTCGGGGAGTTACTCTGTAATCAGAGCTCCCACAGAGAACTGCGTGAAAGTCCATCTGTAGTCAGATACTTTCCGCAGAACTTTGTGCACTCTCAGCTGAGGAATGTGATTGTTTAATATTGTATTTGTCCAAATGTATTTACAAGTATGTGGCCACATGTCAATAATTATATATTGTAATATGTTTAATAAATGTTGTCTTGATTACTTCATGACTGTCTGATTTGCTAACTTCTTTATAAACTTTCCAGATTGGACTTCTATCCTGATTAGGACTAAAGTGATAAATACTATCTTGCAGCCTCTGGGTTAAATCCCCTTTATCCGGGTCCCAAACTCGACTGCCCAAGTTAAGTTAGGTGGATACCAAAACCGCACCTCTGGAGTTCGCACACGCTCAGTTACGGGCCGACTTAACCTCTGAGGTCAACACATGCTGATGAAAGGTACCGGTCTGCCCTCTGAGGGGCGTACACACTATGTTCCTAGGCACCGGGCATAGTCCCTGAGACGCTCACATGGTAAGACAATGGGCGGCATCGGCGGAGTCCCTGAGACGAGCCCAAAGTAAAACCTCGTACAAACTACCGCAACAAAAGGTGCGCCGTCACAGCCGCTGAGGTTGACACATGTTATGATATGGGCTGCCCCCGGCTGAGCCTCTGAGGTGGATGTACGTGTGGTTCGGGTAAACATCGGCTTAATCTCCGAGGCACCCACATGCTCAGTAATTGGCAGACACTGGGCCTTTGGGAAATTATATAGGTCGAGGGACCCGAATAATCAGAGGCTGACATTGTCTTAAATGGTGCCGATTTCCGTGCATCTAAGACAAACCCTGTGGAACAAGCCCACGGATCGCCCTGTCGGCCGAGGCGAATCTGGCGGACTCCTTCGTCAGGGGTAAACTAGAGTTGGTAATCTAAAGGAGAGTCCCGAAGTAATCCGAACAACATAAACGTCATGACTACAATATACTGAAATAAGGTCATTAATAAAATGGAGTCAGATGTGTGTCTAAAAGAATATCTTGTATATTAAAAAGGGTAAGTAATTCCCAGGAGCGCTTGGAAGGACCAACACGCATTCACAGCCTTCGGCTGCGCCATTGGATTGGCCAGTGGGCGGCTCCCTACATTGATGAGGTACAACACGATTGCTACGACAAGGGGGAGCCAGGACGACAGGTCAGGGGGGAGATATCATCATCCCCACATTCCGAGATTGGGTACCAAGCCCCATATATATTAGTAGGCTGAATACAAGAGCAGCTGACCTGAGAAATAAGAAATAAGCTAAGCTGGAAACCTGGACCCTCCGACCAAGAATGCGTGAAGTACCCTCAGAAGGTCTACTAGAAGATGTACGTAGAAGACTACTACAGATCAGCTGATCTACACCACAGCAACAGTGATCCTTGAGCTGGACCGTCTTTGAAGACTCCGTAAATCTCCGTATAATAATATATATCTACGGGAACGAGCAGAGAACAAGAACAAGATTTGTAAATGTAAGATTTGAAGGACCCGGCATGAAAAATAGAATAGTTCTCGTCATTAGTGAACATGTGTCTCGTCATTGTGTATCATGGACAGTAAGAGGGGGATCAATAGAGTGTTGTTATTATAACGTCTAAAAAGTATGATGGTCTGTCGATAAATCAATCAGATAAATAATGAAGTCGTTTTCGCGAACACGCTGGAAAAGCCAGGGGCCGGACCGACTGTAGGGGGCGTGGCCAGAGACAGCCATCTCAGGCTGTCAAGTCTCCCGTTTTGGCCGGGAAACTACCGTATTTTACTTCTCTTTCCCGCCGTCCTCCCGTATTAGTATTTTCCCGTAAATCTCCCTTATATTATATAGTTGCTGGATAGTGTAGTGGTAAGATCGCCGCCTTTCACACGGGAGACCGGGGTTCGAATCCCGGTTGTGGCCAAAAATATATTTTATATATTTTATATATTTATATTATATTTATATTATATTTTTTATATATTGTATTATATAGTTGCTGGATAGTGTAGTGGTAAGATCGCCGCCTTTCACACGGGAGACCGGGGTTCGAATCCCGGTTGTGGCCAGAAACAACTGCTATCACAACTAGAGATTGATGAGGTACAACACGATTGCTACGACAAGGGGGAGCCAGGACGACAGGTCAGGGGGGAGATATCATCATCCCCACATTCCGAGATTGGGTACCAAGCCCCATATATATTAGTAGGCTGAATACAAGAGCAGCTGACCTGAGAAATAAGAAATAAGCTAAGCTGGAAACCTGGACCCTCCGACCAAGAATGCGTGAAGTACCCTCAGAAGGTCTACTAGAAGATGTACGTAGAAGACTACTACAGATCAGCTGATCTACACCACAGCAACAGTGATCCTTGAGCTGGACCGTCTTTGAAGACTCCGTAAATCTCCGTATAATAATATATATCTACGGGAACGAGCAGAGAACAAGAACAAGATTTGTAAATGTAAGATTTGAAGGACCCGGCATGAAAAATAGAATAGTTCTCGTCATTAGTGAACATGTGTCTCGTCATTGTGTATCATGGACAGTAAGAGGGGGATCAATAGAGTGTTGTTATTATAACGTCTAAAAAGTATGATGGTCTGTCGATAAATCAATCAGATAAATAATGAAGTCGTTTTCGCTGGAAAAGCCATCTCAGGCTGTCAAGTCTCCCGTTTTGGCCGGGAAACTACCGTATTTTACTTCTCTTTCGCGCCGTCCTCCCATATTAGTATTTTCCCGTAAATCTCCCTTATATTATATAGTTGCTGGATAGTGTAGTGGTAAGATCGCCGCCTTTCACACGGGAGACCGGGGTTCGAATCCCGGTTGTGGCCAAAAATATATTTTATATATTTTATATATTTATATTATATTTATATTATATTTTTTATATATTGTATTATATAGTTGCTGGATAGTGTAGTGGTAAGATCGCCGCCTTTCACACGGGAGACCGGGGTTCGAATCCCGGTTGTGGCCAGAAACAACTGCTATCACAACTGCTACCCCATATATATTAGTAGGCTGAATACAAGAGCAGCTGACCTGAGAAATAAGAAATAAGCTAAGCTGGAAACCTGGACCCTCCGACCAGAAGGTCTACTAGAAGATGTACGTAGAAGACTACTACAGATCAGCTGATCTACACCACAGCAACAGTGATCCTTGAGCTGGACCGTCTTTGAAGACTCCGTAAATCTCCGTATAATAATATATATCTACGGGAACGAGCAGAGAACAAGAACAAGATTTGTAAATGTAAGATTTGAAGGACCCGGCATGAAAAATAGAATAGTTCTCGTCATTAGTGAACATGTGTCTCGTCATTGTGTATCATGGACAGTAAGAGGGGGATCAATAGAGTGTTGTTATTATAACGTCTAAAAAGTATGATGGTCTGTCGATAAATCAATCAGATAAATAATGAAGTCGTTTTCGCGAACACGCTGGAAAAGCCAGGGGCCGGACCGACTGTAGGGGGCGTGGCCAGAGACAGCCATCTCAGGCTGTCAAGTCTCCCGTTTTGGCCGGGAAACTACCGTATTTTACTTCTCTTTCCCGCCGTCCTCCCGTATTAGTATTTTCCCGTAAATCTCCCTTATATTATATAGTTGCTGGATAGTGTAGTGGTAAGATCGCCGCCTTTCACACGGGAGACCGGGGTTCGAATCCCGGTTGTGGCCAAAAATATATTTTATATATTTTATATATTTATATTATATTTATATTATATTTTTTATATATTGTATTATATAGTTGCTGGATAGTGTAGTGGTAAGATCGCCGCCTTTCACACGGGAGACCGGGGTTCGAATCCCGGTTGTGGCCAGAAACAACTGCTATCACAACTAGAGATTGATGAGGTACAACACGATTGCTACGACAAGGGGGAGCCAGGACGACAGGTCAGGGGGGAGATATCATCATCCCCACATTCCGAGATTGGGTACCAAGCCCCATATATATTAGTAGGCTGAATACAAGAGCAGCTGACCTGAGAAATAAGAAATAAGCTAGGCTGTCAAGTCTCCCGTTTTGGCCGGGAAACTACCGGAAACCTGGACCCTCCGACCAAGAATGCGTGAAGTACCCTCAGAAGGTCTACTAGAAGATGTACGTAGAAGACTACTACAGATCAGCTGATCTACACCACAGCAACAGTGATCCTTGAGCTGGACCGTCTTTGAAGACTCCGTAAATCTCCGTATAATAATATATATCTACGGGAACGAGCAGAGAACAAGAACAAGATTTGTAAATGTAAGATTTGAAGGACCCGGCATGAAAAATAGAATAGTTCTCGTCATTAGTGAACATGTGTCTCGTCATTGTGTATCATGGACAGTAAGAGGGGGATCAATAGAGTGTTGTTATTATAACGTCTAAAAAGTATGATGGTCTGTCGATAAATCAATCAGATAAATAATGAAGTCGTTTTCGCTGGAAAAGCCATCTCAGGCTGTCAAGTCTCCCGTTTTGGCCGGGAAACTACCGTATTTTACTTCTCTTTCGCGCCGTCCTCCCGTATTAGTATTTTCCCGTAAATCTCCCTTATATTATATAGTTGCTGGATAGTGTAGTGGTAAGATCGCCGCCTTTCACACGGGAGACCGGGGTTCGAATCCCGGTTGTGGCCAAAAATATATTTTATATATTTATATTATATTTATATTATATTTTTTATATATTGTATTATATAGTTGCTGGATAGTGTAGTGGTAAGATCGCCGCCTTTCACACGGGAGACCGGGGTTCGAATCCCGGTTGTGGCCAGAAACAACTGCTATCACAACTAGAGATTGATGAGGTACAACACGATTGCTACGACAAGGGGGAGCCAGGACGACAGGTCAGGGGGGAGATATCATCATCCCCACATTCCGAGATTGGGTACCAAGCCCCATATATATTAGTAGGCTGAATACAAGAGCAGCTGACCTGAGAAATAAGAAATAAGCTAAGCTGGAAACCTCCGACCAAGAATGCGTGAAGTACCCTCAGAAGGTCTACTAGAAGATGTACGTAGAAGACTACTACAGATCAGCTGATCTACACCACAGCAACAGTGATCCTTGAGCTGGACCGTCTTTGAAGACTCCGTAAATCTCCGTATAATAATATATATCTACGGGAACGAGCAGAGAACAAGAACAAGATTTGTAAATGTAAGATTTGAAGGACCCGGCATGAAAAATAGAATAGTTCTCGTCATTAGTGAACATGTGTCTCGTCATTGTGTATCATGGACAGTAAGAGGGGGATCAATAGAGTGTTGTTATTATAACGTCTAAAAAGTATGATGGTCTGTCGATAAATCAATCAGATAAATAATGAAGTCGTTTTCGCTGGAAAAGCCATCTCAGGCTGTCAAGTCTCCCGTTTTGGCCGGGAAACTACCGTATTTTACTTCTCTTTCGCGCCGTCCTCCCGTATTAGTATTTTCCCGTAAATCTCCCTTATATTATATAGTTGCTGGATAGTGTAGTGGTAAGATCGCCGCCTTTCACACGGGAGACCGGGGTTCGAATCCCGGTTGTGGCCAAAAATATATTTTATATATTTTATATATTTATATTATATTTATATTATATTTTTTATATATTGTATTATATAGTTGCTGGATAGTGTAGTGGTAAGATCGCCGCCTTTCACACGGGAGACCGGGGTTCGAATCCCGGTTGTGGCCAGAAACAACTGCTATCACAACTAGAGATTGATGAGGTACAACACGATTGCTACGACAAGGGGGAGCCAGGACGACAGGTCAGGGGGGAGATATCATCATCCCCACATTCCGAGATTGGGTACCAAGCCCCATATATATTAGTAGGCTGAATACAAGAGCAGCTGACCTGAGAAATAAGAAATAAGCTAAGCTGGAAACCTGGACCCTCCGACCAAGAATGCGTGAAGTACCCTCAGAAGGTCTACTAGAAGATGTACGTAGAAGACTACTACAGATCAGCTGATCTACACCACAGCAACAGTGATCCTTGAGCTGGAGCCGGACCGTCTTTGAAGACTCCGTATAATAATATATATCTACGGGAACGAGCAGAGAACAAGAACAAGATTTGTAAATGTAAGATTTGAAGGACCCGGCATGAAAAATAGAATAGTTCTCGTCATTAGTGAACATGTGTCTCGTCATTGTGTATCATGGACAGTAAGAGGGGGATCAATAGAGTGTTGTTATTATAACGTCTAAAAAGTATGATGGTCTGTCGATAAATCAATCAGATAAATAATGAAGTCGTTTTCGCGAACACGCTGGAAAAGCCAGGGGCCGGACCGACTGTAGGGGGCGTGGCCAGAGACAGCCATCTCAGGCTGTCAAGTCTCCCGTTTTGGCCGGGAAACTACCGTATTTTACTTCTCTTTCCCGCCGTCCTCCCGTATTAGTATTTTCCCGTAAATCTCCCTTATATTATATAGTTGCTGGATAGTGTAGTGGTAAGATCGCCGCCTTTCACACGGGAGACCGGGGTTCGAATCCCGGTTGTGGCCAAAAATTTATTTTATATATTTTATATATTTATATTTATATTATATTTTATATAATTTATATTATTTTATATTTCCTGTCTTAAAATGTAAGGGATACTGGAGCCTGGTTGCGGTGGTGGGATGGCTCACGGCGGGTGCCGGAAAATTTCCTTTATTTTCAAATCCAAACCTTGACAGGTATGCTGCTGTTCCAAATCATGGGTGCATGTTACAAGTGCGGAACATATTTTAACTTAGTACTAACTTAGCATCATATTTGATCTGATTCGACTGAATATCCCAGGTTTCCATCTCTCATGCATCTGGTGTGACGTGTTTTCAGACTCTCAGGCTGGCGCAAAGAAATCTTACGGGAATTGAACGTCTCACTCCGGCCAGCTGACCAAAGTTGGTAACCTTGGTATTGTGTGTAGGAGATTCGGTATAACTATAATTTCGTTCTCCATTTACATGCCCGTAGTGTCTTTAAGTGTTATGTAGTTTTGCCTGAAACGCAAAAATAAAACAAAGCAATTAAAGCCGTAAGTGGCTCAAATTGTGCTGTAGCGATTGAAGAACTTTTGTCGGAAGTTGGATTCGAACCCACGCCTTACTTGGGAGAACAGAATACCAGAATAGAGTAGGTTAAGTCCAGCCTTGGCTTCCAAGCTGACGTTTTTCTACATATGTGCTTGTGTATCATGGACAGTAAGAGGGGGCAGGCAAGGAGAGAATTTCTCTCTTTGGGGATCAATAGAGTGTTGTTATTATAACGTCTAAAAAGTATGATGGTCTGTCGATAAATCAATAAGAAAATAAATGAAGTCGTTTTCGCGAACACGCTGGAAAAGCCAGGGGCCGGACCGACTGTAGGGGGCGTGGCCAGAGACAGCCATCTCAGGCTGTCAAGTCTCCCGTTTTGGCCGGGAAACTACCGTATTTTACTTCTCTTTCCCGCCGTCCTCCCGTATTAGTATTTTCCCGTAAATCTCCCTTATATTATATAGTTGCTGGATAGTGTAGTGGTAAGATCGCCGCCTTTCACACGGGAGACCGGGGTTCGAATCCCGGTTGTGGCCAAAAATATATTTTATATATTTTATATATTTATATTATATTTATATTATATTTTATATAATTTATATTATTTTATATTTCCTGTCTTAAAATGTAAGGGATACTGGAGCCTGGTTGCGGTGGTGGGATGGCTCACGGCGGGTGCCGGAAAATTTCCTTTATTTTCAAATCCAAACCTTGACAGGTATGCTGCTGTTCCAAATCATGGGTGCATGTTACAAGTGCGGAACATATTTTAACTTAGTACTAACTTAGCATCATATTTGATCTGATTCGACTGAATATCCCAGGTTTCCATCTCTCATGCATCTGGTGTGACGTGTTTTCAGACTCTCAGGCTGGCGCCTGAGAAACGTCTCACTCCGGCCAGCTGACCAAAGTTGGTAACCTTGGTATTGTGTGTAGGAGATTCGGTATAACTATAATTTCGTTCTCCATTTGCATGCCCGAAGTGTCTTTAAGTGTTATGTAGTTTTGCCTGAAACGCAAAAATAAAACAAAGCAATTAAAGCCGATCAGTGGCTCAAATTGTGCTGTAGCGATTGAAGAACTTTTGTCGGAAGTTGGATTCGAACTTGGGATGCCTTACTTGGGAGAACAGAATACCAGAATAGAGTAGGTTAAGTCCAGCCTTGGCTTCCAAGCTGACGTTTTTCTACATATGTGCTTGTGTATCATGGACAGTAAGAGGGGGCAGGCAAGGAGAGAATTTCTCTCTTTGGGGATCAATAGAGTGTTGTTATTATAACGTCTAAAAAGTATGATGGTCTGTCGATAAATCAATAACAATATCAATGAAGTCAATGTTTATCTAAAGGAATCAGAATTCAGGAAAAGCCAGGGGCCGGACCGAGTGTAGGGGGCGTGGCCAGAGACAGCCTGCTGACTGTTCCAAATCATGGGTGCATGTTACAAGTCCGGAACATATTTTAACTTAGTACTAACTTAGCATCATATTTGATCTGATTCGACTGAATATCCCAGGTTTCCATCTCTCATGCATCTGGTGTGACGTGTTTTCAGACTCTCAGGCTGGCGCAAAGAAATCTTACGGGAATTGAACGTCTCACTCCGGTCAGCTGACCAAAGTTGGTAACCTTGGTATTGTGTGTAGGAGATTCGGTATAACTATAATTTCGTTCTCCATTTACATGCCCGTAGTGTCTTTAACCGGCTGCACAAACTGGATCCGCCTCCATTACGACACAACTTTGCCCTTATTGGCTTAAGAATTTAGTCACATACATGACGTATATCTGCTATTTCTCCCGAGAAGCAGGTAAAGCAGTGGTAACTGCTTTGTAGTTAATTTACCTGGTAAAATTAAGTTTAAATAAATGATATAAATACTGTAATAGTACTCGTGAGCTTTGTTTATTTGTTATTAGTTATTGTAATGTTGCGCTGCTTTATTTGTTTAATCGTCTAGTCTGTGGAGACATTCAAGTTAATCAAATAAGAATTGCACTGTACACTGTACATGACCATAAAAACTTTGTATCCTTGAAATAAATGTTTTTGATCTTTTCCTTGGCAGTTATCTTTTTACACAGGGCCTCTATGTACACGATAGTTTTTTTTTTCACGACTAACAGTATGGATCAGGAGTTGGTTATTGTAAAAGAAGTAATGTGCATGCAGGTGATATTTGTATAGATTTATCCACACCCTTGTAGCAGTGCTGCCATTGCAGTCAGATCTCGCAAACTAGGAGTATTAGTTGTCTTTATTTCTCTTTATTTCTTGACGCCAACCCTCTCCATTAATCCGGGCTTGGGACTGGCACCTACCTGAGCTGGCTTGCTCCCTTAAGTGGCTGGGTTAGGCTAAACTATATATATATATTTACCAAGACTACAATAAAACATCTCGAAATGTGTAGTCTAGCAAAACGCAGTTTAAAGAAGGTAGCCTACCTGGCGAAATTGCAAACAAATTAAGGGCGTTAGGCAGCCTTTAGATCCTACCCATCATGCACTGCAGTTTTTTGCTAATTCCTCAAATGGAAAACTGTCCATCCATCCATCCATCCATTTTCCAAACCGCTTATCCTACTGGATCGCGGGGGGTCTGGAGCCTATCCCGGAAGCAATGGGCACGAGACAGGGAACAACTCAGGATGGCGGGCCAGCCCATCGCAGGGCACACTCACACACTATTCACTCACGCATACACTCCTATGGGCAATTTAGCAACTCCAATTAGCCTCAGCATGTTTTTGGACTGTGGGGGAAACCAGAGTACCCGGAGGAAACCCCACGATGACATGGGTAGAACATGCAAACTCCACACACATGTGACCCAGGTGGAGACTCGAACCCGGGCCCTAGAGGTGTGAGGCAACAGTGCTAACCACTGCACCACCATGCTGCCCCCTAAATGGAAAACCATTAAATACAAAAGGAAAACAAAAGTGCTGTAAGACTGTATACTTATGTGTATGTTAGTAAAGGCTGTAGCTGACACAACGGACCCCACTAATTAGAAAGGGGTAATTGTACACATGTGGCATCCAGTATGTTCTTCTATAACAGTTTTTAAAAAAAAAAAAAAACTCACATTACACAAATTGGCACTATCAAAACGAGGATTATGGGGAAAATGGGGACTGTGATGGAGATTACATACACGTAGGCATGGTATTTAGTTTTTTTTAATCTGGTCACCTTCCAGAGTAATTGTAAACTAAAACCATCTTCACCCTATTTGATTCTTTATAAATGGACAATCAGTCGTGCAGTAAATGGGGGTATAGAGAGACACAGAGCTTGTCTAACAAGAAACCCTGGGAAGCTAACATTAATAGGGTGGGTATGGATAGCAAAACCATTGATACAGATTACAGATTTATATCTCACCTGAACCCTGGCGGGCTCCGTGCCAATAGGGGTTGGGATTAGGGTTAGTTAACTTAAGTAGTAATATTGATGTGTATATTCTCCTATTCTCCAGTCAGTGAATCGTGAAACGTAATGTTAATATGTTTCTATACCTATATGTTCTGCTTAAAAACCCATAAAGGCAAGCACAGTGTTTAGACATTCTGTTACTTAGACTAGTAAACACTAAGATCCTTCAGCTTTCAATTAACCTGACACAACAGTCTAAACAACAAATGTGTGCCATGTCATTTGTCATCTTTACATCTTGTATCCTTTATATGGTAATTGGATTTTCAAGGTGGAATTGCAGGTCGATCATTTTAAGGATCTAGATGTAAACCTCCCTGGTGTTGCTTTAATATTTTTTTTGCACAATTTGCTTCACACACTTCCTCCAGCAGAGAAGCTTACAATACTACACCCCACCAAATGACTGGATGATGCCTTTTTATTTAAGGTCTGGCTGTGAGCCTCGATTACCGATACACTATCTTCAGGCTCCTGCCGGGATCAGTCAGTATGGTGGACCTTTGGAGGAATGGGTACAAAACCATCAGGAAAGTTTGCAGGTGCTTCAAGAGTATGTGAAGGCTTAGTTGGAGGAACAAGCCACACCACGAAATCGGAAACACAATGAGTTGGTTAATGATTAGGGGTTTGATGAAGGTCAGCTGGTGTGTTTGCGGAACCATGTTCGAGGTAAAATACAGGATCATTGGGATGCCTGTTTGTATATGGTAGTTCGGTGTCCCCAAGATCAGGGTGCAGTTTACTCTGCAACTCCAATGGAGGGGGACGGGGTTGTCCGTCAAGTTCACCGAACAGAGTTGCGTCCAGTACCACAGGGGGTTGTTATGTCAGGGGAAGATGTTCTGGTAATGTCTCCTGAGTCTGGGTTGCCCACAGGGGCAACAGAAATGGAATCGGATGAGGACTCTGTGATTTTACGGGGACAGGGCTGGTGGGAGGGGTCGCAATAGAGCATCCACAAGTAGGCCTCGTATAATGGAGGAGGTTATGTCCCCCCCGAGGTGTAGAGACCAGTTAAACGTTCGGTGAGGTCCACCACTGGTCATCATACCAACCCTTATAAGTTACCACGGTCAGTGAATGATCGTTCGGTTGGGGAGGAAGACCAGTGGTTTGGGGATAGAATTCTTAGCTGTGATCGTTGGGTCATCAATTTCATTTTGGGGGATGGATTGTAGCCAGGCAATTATAGGCAGGTATAGGAACTGCAGTTCGGACTGGAGGCATAGCCGGGGCGAGATGGCTGTGCATGTTCCGATGGTAGGGCATATTGGCAAAGGAGCAGGCACGGGAAAGACAGGCAGGGTCCTGATAGATTTGGTGGAGCATCGGCGGGCATATTGAATTTGCAGTGTAGCAGCCTTTCTGTTTGCTTGTTTCAGGGGTGAACAATCTTATCCGCAAAGGGCCGGTGTGTATGCAGGTTTTCGCTGCAACTCCCTAATTAGATTTCTAATTAGAGGACTGATTAGCTGAAGAGTCCTCATACCTGGTTTTGAAGAGCTGACCTAAAGGTTACCCCAAAAACCTGTTTTTTTTTTGTTTGAATGGGGCAGTGAGTCATGGGGTAAACTACTGTTCTTTAGGGGTTTTCAAGGTGGAATTACGGGTCGATAATTTTAAGGATCAGGTTGTAAACCTCCCTGGTGTTGCTTTAATATGTTTTATCTGAGGTTGTATCGTGTATTATCAAGCCAGCCGGCTTAGTGGCCTCGGGAGCGGGGTTTAGTGGGAGCAGCTGGCTAGTTTTATTTTCTTTTTTGTTTGTGTCTTTTTCTTTGTTGTATGTATATTTTGGGTTCATTATTAGGCAGGCTGGGCCTTTTGGCACCTGTAGTCTGGGTGCTGGATTGCCCATAGGGGTCTTTTTTATTGCTGTGATTTGCTGTGTCATTCACTAGTGTGATTTGTGCTGGATGTGTTTTTAAGGTTGTGCTGTGGCGTGTACCTGAGCAAACTTTGGGCAACCTGTTCTCTTGTTGGCTTTATTGACAAAGGGTGGATTAGTCTAATTACGGCCTGCTACAAATAGCTGCATATAACGTATAAAAAAAATCACCTTATGGGTGCTCCGTAGGGTAGCAAGATCTTGAGTTTTTTTTACAGTACTCGGGTACGTTTTAAAATTTTCGACCAATCAGCAAACATTATTCTGACAGCATAGCTGGGAAACCAATGAAAAGTGAGTGCAACGTTCTAGAACTTGACTTCGGGTTGACGCTCCCTATAAAAGAGCTGGGTACTGCTTCAAGGCGTTCAGTTGGCGCTACCTCCTGATAGAGTAGCACTGTACGGCTCTTGTTCCGTAAAACAACATCAAAAGGATGAAAAAAAAAACAATATTTAAAGAAGACGAAAAAAATCAATTTTTAAAGAAGACGAAAAAAACATCGTCTAAAAAAATAAGCCAAAAAAATAATATCCGAAGAAGGAAAAACATGCAAAGTAAAAAAAAACAAACAAAAATAAAAAACAATATCCAAAGAAGAAGGAAAAAAACATCCAAAGGGAGAAAAGAAGAACTGAAGGGCCAACGAGGTAGGAGGAAATACAAATTTCGTTTCAGCACCGTTGGAGTGCCAAGCCGTGAAAAGCATTTGGCCAGAAGACAAGGTAAGTGTTGTATCTGTTATTTTAAAACAGCGCTTTTCAAAATGCTGCTTTATAATCGTTTGAGATCGTTAGCCAGTGTGACAGCTGAAGGCTTTTTGAGTTTACCAACATAAAGTTTTATTTCTGTATTAGGACATTGTCAGGAACAATGATGTGTTCATCGCTATGATGTGGTCAAAAAGCGATGCATTGAATCTTAGAAACATTTGTGATTTTTCAAACGATGCTTTTCCTTTTATTTAATCAGTAAAATTTCCATCGGTTTTATATAGTGCCCCTTGAAATATGTCTTTAGCTCATTTTCCGGGCATTTTACTAGAATGCATCCTGAGAAATACACAAGCTCTGCTGCATTTCCGTGCCTCGATGTTTAGTGCCGAGTATAATTGTTGCAGTTGCCTTTTATATATTCCATGAGACCTGTTGGTACCAAGAGAAGTGTGAGACTGTCAGGGTGAATTTATCATACAATCGCACGCATAAATACCTGAGGGTTGCCAGTCCTTTTGCGTTGTTACAGGAGGACTAGAGCTGACGAGTGTGTTTCTACACACTATCAAGGGCATTGTAGTACAGTTTTCTCAGGTGGGAGAATGCTGCCGATCTCCTATTTGACAATACAGCCCTTGATATATTAGAATATTACAGAACTAGAAGCCTTTTGCAAGGAAGAATGTGAGAAAATCCCAAGTACAAGAACTGAAAGCCTTTCAGCTGGCTATAAGAAGCGCTTGTAAGCTGTGATATCTGGCAGAGGAGGTGTTACTAAGTACTGATTACGTAGGGTGCCCAAACTTTTGCAGAGTGCCATAATAATGTTTTTATTTTGTAATTTTGTTCAATTTATGGCATAAAAAGTAACTATTCATCAATGTTTGCTGAAAATATTGTGTATTTTTCCCCCAGTTCCTAAAGAGACTGTATTAACTGATATTGTTGCTTTTGTAATTGAAAAGATGTTATTTGTCAAGGGGTGCCAAACCTTTGCATAAGACTGTACACAGTGTGTGTATGTGTTTATGTGAGTGTGTGTCTGTGTGTGTGTGTGTATATATATATATGTGTGTGTGTGTATATATTTCTGTATATGCATGTGTATATATATATTTATATATAGTTCACACACATTCAAACTTATTTGAATACACATTCAAAATTATTTTTATTATTATTATTTTCGTTTTTTTTTTTTTTTGTGTTTTAAAATTTTTTATTTTTGCAATGGAAATAAAAATAAAGCAGTCCTCCGTAGAGGAGGGGTGGTGGAGGGAATATATATATATATATACATATATATAAAATAATTGTCACACAACTGGGGTGACATGCCTTTCCTGCTCACCCAATTTTAGTGCACTTTAGTTATGCATAATGACCTTCTAGTCTCGATACACCCATATATATATATGTATATATATATATAGTTTTTTTTGTTTTTTTTTTTGCAATAGACAATAAAAATAACGCAGTTCTCCATAAAGGAGGGATGGTGGATGGAATATATATATACATATATATAAAATAATTGTCACACAACCTGGGTGACATGCCTTGCCTGCTCACCCAGTTTTAGTGCACCTTAGTTATTCATAATGACCATCTAGTCTCGATACACCCATAAATATATATGTATATATATATAGTTTTTTTTGTTTTTTTTTTTGCAATAGACAATAAAAATAACGCAGTTCTCCATAAAGGAGGGATGGTGGATGGAATATATATATACATATATATAAAATAATTGTCACACAACTTGGGTGACATGCCTTGCCTGCTCACCCAATTTTAGTGCAACTTAGTTATCCATAATGACCAACTAGTCTCGATACACCCATATATATATATATATGTACATATATATATAGTTTTTTTATTAGCAATAGAAAAGAAAAATAACGCAGTTCTCCGTAAAGGAGGGATGGTGGATGGAATATATATATATATATATACATTTATATAAAATAATTGTCACACAACCTGGGTGACATGCCTTGCCTGCTCACCCAATTTTAGTGCACCTTAGTTATCCATACTGACCATCTAGTCTCGACACACCCATATATATATATATATATATATATATATGTATATATATAGATATTTTTTCTTTTTCTTGTGTTTTTTTTTCGCAATGGATATTAAAAATAAAGCAGTCCTCCGTAAAGGAGGGGTGGTGGAGGGAATATATATATACATATATATATAAAATAATTGTCACACAACCTGGGTGACATGCCTTGCCTGCTCACCCAATTTTAGTGCAACTTAGTTATCCATAATGACCAACTAGTCTCGATACACCCATATATATATATATATATGTACATATATATAGTTTTTTTATTAGCAATAGAAAAGAAAAATAACGCAGTTCTCCGTAAAGGAGGGATGGTGGATGGAATATATATATATAATATATATATATATATATATATATATATACATTTATATAAAATAATTGTCACACAACCTGGGTGACATGCCTTGCCTGCTCACCCAATTTTAGTGCACTTTAGTTATCCATACTGACCATCTAGTCTCGACACACCCATATATATATATATATATATATATGTATATATATAGATATTTTTTCTTTTTCTTGTGTTTTTTTTTCGCAATGGATATTAAAAATAAAGCAGTCCTCCGTAAAGGAGGGATGGTGGATGGAATATATATATAAAATAATTGTCACACAACCGGGGTGACATGCCTTGCCTGCTCACCCAATTTTAGTGCACCTTAGTTATTCATAATGACCATCTAGTCTCGATACACCCATAAATATATATGTATATATATATAGTTTTTTTATTAGCAATAAAAAAGAAAAATAACGCAGTTCTCCGTAAAGGAGGGATGGTGGATGGAATATATATATATATATATATATATATATATATATATACATTTATATAAAATAATTGTCACACAACCTGGGTGACATGCCTTGCCTGCTCACCCAATTTTAGTGCACTTTAGTTATCCAGAATGACCATCTAGTCTCGATACACCCATGAATATATATGTATATATATATATATATATATATATATATATATATATATATATAGTTTTTCTGTTTTTTTTTTGCAATAGACAATAAAAATAACGCAGTTCTCCATAAAGGAGGGATGGTGGATGGAATATGTATATGCATATATATAAAATAATTGTCACACAACCTGGGTGACATGCCTTGCCTGCTCACCCAATTTTAGTGCACCTTAGTTATCCATACTGACCATCTAGTCTCGATACACCCATATATATATATATATATATATATATATATATATATATATATATATATATATATATATATATATATATATACATGTACATATATATAGTTTTTTTATTAGCAATAGAAAAGAAAAATAACGCAGTTCTCCGTAAAGGAGGGATGGTGGATGGAATATATATATATATATATACATTTATATAAAATAATTGTCACACAACCTGGGTGACATGCCTTGCCTGCTCACCCAGTTTTAGTGCACCTTAGTTATCCATAATGACCATCTAGTCTCGATACACCCATAAATATATATGTATATATATATATATATATATATATAGTTTTTTTATTTTTTTCGTAATGGACAATAAAAATAACGCAGTTCTCTGTAAAGGAGGGATGGTGGATGGAATATATATATACATATATACATTTATATAAAATAATTGTCACACAACCTGGGTGACATGCCTTGCCTGCTCACCCAGTTTTAGTGCACCTTAGTTATCCATACTGACCATCTAGTCTCGATACACCCATAAATATATATACTGAACAAAAATATAAACGCAACACTCTTGTTTCTGCTCCCATTTTTCATGAGATGGACTTAAAGACCTACAATTCATTCCAGATACACAATATTACCATTTCTCTCAAACATTTCTCACAAATCAGTCTAAATGTGTGATAGTGAGCACTTCTGCTTTGCTGAGATAATCCATCCCACCTCACAGGTGTGCCACATCAAGATGCTGATCTGACATCATGGGTAGTGCACAGGTGTACCTTATACTGCCCACAATAAATGGCCACCCTGGAATGTGCAGTTTTTTGCTTTATTGGGGGTCTGGGGACTCAGAACCGGTCAGTATCTGGTGTGACCACCATTTGCCTCATACAATGCAACACATCTTCTTCGCATAGAGTTTATCAGATTGTCAATTGTGGCCTGTGGAATGTTGGTCCACTCCTCTTCAATGGCTGTGCGAAGTTGTTGGATATTAGTGGGAACTGGTACACGCTGTCGTATACGCCGGTCAAGCACATCCCAAACATGCTCAACGGGTGACATGTCCGGTGAGTATGCTGGCCATGCAAGAACTGGGACATTTTCAGCTTCCAAGAACTGTGTACAGATCCTTGCAACATGGGGCCGTGCATCATCTGTCTGAGTGGCTGGTCTCAGACGATCTTGGAGGTGAACCTGCTGGATGTGGAGGTCCTGGGCTGGTGTGGTTACACGTGGTCTGCGGTTGTGAGGCCGGTTGGATGTACTGCCATATTCTCTGAAACGCCTTTGGAGACGGCTTATGGTTGAGAAATGAACATTCAATGCACGAGCAACAGATCTGGTTGACATTCCTGCTGTCAGCATGCCAATTGCACGCTCCCTCAATGCTTGTGGCATCTGTGGCATTTTGCTGTGAGACAAAACTGCACATTCCAGGGTGGCCTTTTATTGTGGGCAGTATAAGGTACACCTGTGCACTACCCATGATGTCAGATCAGCATCTTGATGTGGCACACCTGTGAGGTGGGATGGATTATCTCAGCAAAGCAGAAGTGCTCACTATCACACATTTAGACTGATTTGTGAGAAATGTTTGAGAGAAATGGTAATATTGTGTATCTGGAATGAATTGTAGATCTTTAAGTCCATCTCATGAAAAATGGGAGCAAAAACAAAAGTGTTGCGTTTATATTTTTGTTCAGTGTATGTATATGTATACATATAGTTTTTTTTGTGTTTGTGAAAACGGGTCTTTAATCGGGGAAACGGAGCGGGTAGAGCAGGACGGAACGCAGGCATTGACAAACTACAATGACGGACAGGGCAAACAGGTAAGACCAGGACTTAAAATAGGTCATGACTAATCAAAGTAATCGGGCAAAGCAGGAGACGATCAGGGAAGCACACGTGGGTAATCAGGGGGCGTGGCACACACGAGGAGCGGACAAGCCGGGCATATATGTATATCTATATAAAACCTCATTAATGAGGGACAGGGAACAGAACGGACAGACAGAACTGGCACAGGGGAAGGAGCCAGGACAAGACTTGACATAAGACAGGAAAGGCAGAGAAACAGATCAGAAAGGGGGACACGGAGGGAACAGGCAGGACAAAAGGACCGGGAGTGAACGAAGGGAACATCGGGGAAAGAGGAGCAGAAGCCAGAGGGACGAGGGACAAAGAGAGGAGGGACAGAGACAGGAGGAACAAAGCGAGGGGGAGCAGAGGCAGGAGGGACAAAGACGGGAGGCCAGGGAGAGAAGGAGGGGGAACCAAGAGGAGCCCGAGGGAGACCCAGCGGGCGACGGGAGGCAGCCGGAAGGGCTGCAGGCGGCCGGGAGGCCGGAGCCGGAGGGGCCGAGGAGACGGGGTGAGGGACAGACGCAGGGACGAAGGAGGGAGTCGGAGGGGAGACCAGGGAAGGGGACGAAGGAGCTGGAAGGGACCCTGGCGAGGGCAAGGAGAGAGGGGGAGCCGCAGCAGACGGCGACGTCCTCCGACACGCCAGAGCGGGAGGACCAGCAGGCGAATGAGGAGCCGCCGTCGGGGGGCCCGCAGGCAACCGATAAGACGCCGGAGGAGGGACCGAGGCAGGGCGACGAGGCCGCGGAGGGGGACCCGCAGACGACAGCCGACCCGGAGGGCCAGGACCCGCAGGTGCCGACCAAGCCCTAGCGCCGGCGAGGGAGGGCGAGCCAGGGGGCTGGGCGGGTGGGACCCCAGCCGTGCGTCTGTGTCCTCTCCCCTTATGGGACACAGACATAAGGACCTGCGGCCGGGGTCGGGCTCGTCGGGGTGAGGGTACCAGAGTCACAGGGGGAGAAGGGACTGGAGTGGGGCCAGGGACTGGAGCTGCAGGCTGCAGAGGGGGCGCCTGCCCGGGAGCTGCAGGCAGGGAAAGCGCCTCGGACGTGGGCGCGGTAGCTGCAGGCAGCGGAGACGGCTGCTCGGGCTCTGGGGCCGCAGGGGGCACTTATTTTATTATATAAAATAAGTGTCACACAACCGGGGTGACATGCCTTGCCTGCTTGTGGGATGAGGAAGACTCAGGGACTGGAAATGGGATTAAAACTGAAGATGTGCTCATTCCTTTGTGTATTTACAAATTTTCCTTCCGTCAGACATGAGGAGTTTGCTGCTATATTTGGCACTAATAGAGATTCTGATGCTGCTATTTTTATTGTCTATTAGTTTGTTATTATTTACAAGTTCTGTTGTGTTTTTGCATTTTTCTCTTCTGGTTAATTAACTGCTGTCTGTTTGCTGTGAAGTATGAGTGTGGTGAGTAAGACTCAGGGACTGGAAGTGGGATTACAACTAAAGATAACATGCTTATTCCTTTTTGTATTGTTTACAAATTTCCTTCCGTCAAACATGAGGAGTTTGCTGCTATATTGTGCACTAACAGAGATTCTGATGCTGCTATTTTTATTGTTTATAAATGTGTTATTGTTTCCAAGTTGAGTATTCAATAAATGCTAAATTGAGAAATTTTGTGTATCGTTTGTTATTATTAGTGTGATATTTTACCATGCAAATAGAGGGGAAAACGTCCAATTATCGGCCAAAAAAAATCAGCAGCATATATCGGCCATCGCCTGACCCTTGACTTGAAAAACCCATATCGGTCGACCTCTAGTAACAGTACATTCTGTCCAATTCATCCATCGAGTTAAGTCACACACCCACTTGAGGGGGCACTCCGGCAGACGTGAGGATGGGGATGTTCTTTCCGCTATAACATCCACTGCAGAAGTACATCTCGCTCCTGTTCACAGGGCTTACTTCAATGATGAAGCAGGGCTGGTTGTCTGGACAAGAAGTTGTCCTGCTGCTGGGTCTCGGTGCCGTTTTTCCACCTAAGCTTGAAGGTGGAAATGTGTTCCAACTTGGTCCCTGGGACTGCAGCATAGCCAAACATCGCGAGCAGCGTCGGCCACACCCACCACCAGAACCATCACACCGTCCTATACACATAAAGAAGAACTAAAACATAGAGTGTTGTGACAATCTATGCGTTAATGTTTGGCAGCATAGGTGATTCATTAAAATTATACCGAAGAATGGAAAATGTGATATTTAGAATATTTTTTGCCATTTAGTAGCTAATTTAAGCACTTACCCAATGCCTCAATTTGTTTTAGGTCAGTAATGTCTGAGCCAAAAGAATGAATGTATGAATTTAATACAATTCACCCACTCCCACCCACACACAAATCTGAAATTCAATTTAAGACACTTCTTAAACATTAGTGCATTAACAAAAAAGGAAAATCTTAAGAGATTCAGTAGGATTTTCTATGTTAGACTTAAGCTAATAGTTCAATAGTTTTTACATATTTCAATATACCAATTTGACTTTAATGTTGAAACAGATGCTAAAACATGGAATAATTTCATAACTAGAGAAACATGTTATTCACAAACACTAGCAAAGGTAGCTTATAGTTAAGCTTACTTAAGTCAGCAAGTCAGGCTACAGTGTGTAAGAATAGTCGTAAACGATAATTTGTCTCAGTCTTACATGACAGAATAAGTAAACAGAAAATATAAAATGGCTGAAACAGCGTCATTAACGCCAGCTACAGTAGAGGCGCAGAAAAGGTGTCATGACTGAAGTATTCCCAAACTCTGGAAGACCGTATGCGAGCCTTTTTTGCCGCGTGTTTCTCCAGAGGCTCCGGAGCTCCGCTGGTTGACACAGCCATGTTGGTTCATGTGCAGGGGGACGAGCGGCAAATTTCTTTTTTGCAGGGTGGTAGGTGATGTCTCATTAATATTTATTAATTTACTTACAAAATGGTGCGGCACTGCATCCAAGCCTGCGGCACTCAGAGTCACAAATACAGTGGAAACCATTTGTAGTAATTACGTCTGTCTGGCTGATTTCCAACTAATTGATATTTGTATATTTATTACATGAATATAAGGTAATATAAGGTAATAGAAGAGGTATTTAATGGTTTTCCATCTGAGGAATTTGCAAAAAACTGCAGTGCATGATGGGTCGGACCTAAAGGCTGCCTTAACGTCCTCATCTGTATGACGACATACATCAAGACTAGGAAGGTGCATAATGTTCATGTCTGGTTGCGTTTGTTGGTCCAGAAAGTAATTCAATTTCGCCATGTAGGTTACGTTCTTAAAAACTGCTTGGATATAGCCCGATTATATGCTGTGGGCCTTTTAATTTCTTTGTTTACCAGGTAGGCTACCTTCTTTAAACTGCGTTTTGTTAGACTACATATTTAGGGAGGTCTTTATAAATTTATAGTAGTCTTCATAAATATGTACATAGTTTAGCCTAACCCAGCCACTTAAGGGAGAAAGCCAGCTCAACTAGGTGTCGGTCCCAAGCCCGGATTAATGGGGAGGGTTGGCGTCAAGAAATAAAGAGACTGTATCTTCACTGCATGACTGATGTCAAAATGTGTGAAATATGTGGTTGTATTAATAAATGCATTAAAGTAGGTTAATGATTCTGTGCTGTCTAAATTGTATAGAAAATTTCTACGTATAGCCAAACAAATCTCCTCCTGTTTGAAAAGGCATAGAAAAAGCAATTTAGCCACTAAAACTTTACAGTTTTTGTGAGGGACAGTCGAATTCTCTCGTTTCTCTCGTCAACTTTTTTTGTGATCCTGCACCTACACTTTGCCGGCCCCAGGAGGATGGGCTCCCCCTTTGAGTTTGGTCCCTCCCAAGGTTTCTTCCTTCTTGGGAGTTTTTCCATGCTATCGGCGCCTATGGCTTACTCACTGGGGGCTTTGGGTGGGCATGATATAAAGCAAAGCATTTTCCCTCCCAGTTTCCTCCTCTGGTCCACATTGCAGGACCATCAGCCATCAGAAACAGCCAGACGGTCTCCTTCAGCTTCTTTAGTGTCCTTGGAAGCCAAGGCAGTTTTAGGTCTGAGAAGAGGTTTATCAGAAGGACACATATTACGTCGTTTGTCCTGAAATGTAACATGGGGAGGAAAAGTTAAGCGGTTTAGTCAGATTGGAGTCGTTTATTCAGCAGTGGCAGCGCCAGTGACTTAATGCTACAGGTGCTATAGGGGAGTGAGATTATTTAGACCGGGTGCTTTAGCTTTTCAGCTTATGTAGATGGTGTATAGAAGCACACAGCACGATAAGCTACAGCATGGATAAAATAGGATAAAATATGAAATTCTAACGTCTAGCTCACAGAGCCTCTATGTGTACTTTGAAGAAAAAATACACTACAAGTATGCTGTAAAAACCGCAAAAATGTCTTACACAATATACAGATTTTACAGATAGTTAAAGAAAAAATGAAACCAATATTTTGGGGGTGCTGTGGGGGTACTATGGTCATTGGAGGAGGAGCTAGAGCCCCCCCCCCCAAGCTTTTCCTTGGTGCTGCCACTGTTGTTCAGATTAAAAGTAACATTGTCATTAATAAACAGTACTCTGATCAAATTTTTGCATGTACAAACACAATCAAAGTTTAACCACATGTTTAGACACAATTCACACACCTGTTACATTTCCATAATGCTAAGACTCTCTACACTTACTTCATCCACTTTCTTGTTTGGTACACAGTCATTTGATGGATGTGTAAGATCATTACCAGACCGTCTGCTGCAAACTCTACAGTTAATGAATGGCTGCAAAAACACACAGACACACAAAAACAGTATTTAAAGAGTGGTGGGCAATAAATACAGTGAGAGAAGGTGTAGTAAAGATATATCTAATGATTTAAGGCAGAGCTGCTGGAGTGCAGGGTTTAATGACACAGAACAATTTTAGAGGAAAGAGCTTCCAAAGCAGGGTCACCATAAGGCTATATTATACAAAGCAAGTTCATCTAAAAGTATGAACAACAAATCCCGTTTAACTGAACACTGCTCTGTATTAAAATACTGTCCTCCGATCAAGCTAAGTGGTCCTGTAGTTCACTATTTAAAGAGGTAAATTTAAAGGGTAATTCACACTGCACATCTACCCTGCTCTGACCAGGTTTAATTACTGGCTTTCTAATTAAAACAAGAGTTAAGTCCTGCCCTTTCACCACAAAACACCACACTGCCATTTAAGGCTGATTTCAACAATGAGTTTTAGTTAACCTGGCTCGATTGAGTTAACTCTGGGTATGTAAAACCCGCTTTGTAGTACAGCCCACAGGTCTTTAAATAAGGCCAGCTAGGGTTCATAGCTCGAAGCATAATCTACAGGTCACCCCTCAGATGATTAGCATTTGCTTCTGCCTGGTAATCCAGCCTTTAAGCCTGTAAACCTACTAAAATTTGAGAATAAGGTGAAGGAACTGGCTCTTTGAGGCCACCTATGTATTTGTTACTTTATTGTTGGCTAACTTTCCCCCGCAGGGCATCAAAAAAGTTAACATGAACCTAAATTAATTTGCTAACTGATATGTCCAATGCTCACAGTCACAGTGACTCTTTACTTACCCTCTTGTCCATGAAAATACAGTCAGCCCGATGGTCTGTTGCAGTTGACTTTGGACATTTTGTTGCTCTCAAGAGAATCTCAATGTCAATGTATTCACTGCTGATCTAAATCACATAAACACGTTATATACAAAATTGCCTACAACTGTTTTAAAGGCAATATAACAAACAATAATCACCCAAAAAATGGCAAACTGTCACAGACTTGACTGCAGCAGATTCAGAGAGAAACTGTGAGAAGGTAAAATTGACCAGGGCTGAGATATACAACCATCACTTTCATTGTGAAGAGACATTAAGCATCATATGCATTGAAATTAAAACATCAAAATCAATGTGATACTCATTAGTTCAGCTTGCAGATGATGAAAGTTTCACACTTTTGTAAACACTTTCTCAGCAGTTACCTTCGGACGGCCCTGGATGTTATAGAAATTCATGTGCTGACGGGTTCCTTGATGAGCATTTTCGACTGCGAGTTTAATGGCCGTCTTGTGAGTGCAGGGAGACTTGTCTCAGTCTTACATGACAGAATAAGTAAACAGAAAATATAAAATGGCTGAAACAGCGTCATTAACGCCAGCTACAGTAGAGAAGTGGTAATCTTGCTGGGCCTCTGTGGAGATAAGCAGAGCTCCATAAGCCAAAACCAGAAGCAGCAGGCGGGTCATCTTCCTCTCAGCTTTGAAGGGAGAAGCAGGACTGAGGACACTGATCTGTGGTCCCCTTATCCAGCACGTCCAGGGGCGTGTCCTTCACTCGAAACAAACAGACCTTTGAACAACATTGGAAAACTCTTCAGGATGAATTGAGGCAGGTGGTCAAGTGGGTTTATTGTTATTTCAGCAATATACACAGTACACAGTGAAAGGAAACATTGTTCCTCCTGGACCACGGTGCAAGACAAAGAAGAAAAACAGAAACAACACAAGATGACACAAGTGCGGGCAAGATAGAACTATACAGAGTGAAAGGAGCACAAACAGAGGGAGAAAGTGCAAGATAAACACAAGAGCAACAATACAATACTACAGGACAAGACAGCGCAGTCAAGAACACAGAGTGCAGCCAGAGCTAACCTGAATAGGGGCATCAAGGTTGCCAGGCAGGCAGAGAAACAGAAAATAGAGGTCTACTTCACATACAACAACCCACAGTGGGTGTGGCAGGGAATACAACACATTACAAACTTCAAAGGCAACAACACCGTCACTGTTAACAGCAACGCCCTTTTAGCAAAGGAGCTAAACAGCTTCTTTGCTCGTCTGGAGGAACACAGAGCAGACATAGCCACACTGCCCCCTCCCCCAATCTCCAGCACTCACAGACTCCCTCTGCAGGAACACCACGCGAGAAGGCACATTGCATCTCTAGGTGTGTGGAGTTTAAGACAAGGCAAGTGATGCTACGATAATATAATTCCTTGGTAAGACCCCACCTAGAATATTGTGTGCGGGTTTGGTTACCATACCTTAAGAAGGACATTGCTGCCTTGGAAAAGGTGCAACGTAGGGCAACGAGAATGATTCCTGGTCTTAGAGGAATGTCTAATGAGGAGAGGTTAGCTGAGCTGAATCTGTTTAGCCTCGAGCAAAGGAGACTAAGGGGGGACATAATCCAGGTGTTTAAGATTCTAACAGGTCTGGATGCTGTTCAGCCAAATGGCTATTTCAATGTTAGTTTAAATACCAGAACTCGTGGCCATAAGTGGAAATTAGCTGGAGAACATTTTAAAACGAATTTGATGAAGCATTTCTGTACACAGCGTGTAGTTAGAGTATGGAATAGTCTTCCTGTTATTGTAACACAAGCTAAAACCCTGGGTTCTTTTAAATCAGAGCTAGATAAGATTTTTGAGCTATTAGCTAAGTTCTCCTCAAAGGAGCTTGATGGGCCGAATGGCCTCCTCTCATTTGTAAATCTCTTTGGTTCTTATGAGTCAGCTTACAGAGATGAGGTCCAGAAACTGATAGGTTGGAGTTCAGCAAACAATTTGGCACTAAACAGCACAAAGACAAAGGAATCACTGACTTCAGGAAGGATGGAGGCGACACTGGCCTGCCTAGATGGATGGATGGATGTTTTTATTGACATTGTAAGTACAATGAGATTTAGTTTGGAACGCGCCAGCAGCTACACAGTATATTTACAATTATATAGATTGTGAGGCATAAAATAAGGTGTGAGTAATATAACATAACGACATAATATAAGTAATCATTAATTAATCATTACAGATGGTATGAGGTGTGAACCGCTAGGCTGCTATGGCATGTTTGGTATCAAACCGATGGAAAATCACTCCAGTTTCCAAATCTGGTCAGTGGTTACCACGAAAGTGAATATATCAAAAGTTACACCAGCCTAACGAAAATCATCAATACAAGGG
>NW_026043482.1:0-38874 GCF_023856365.1 Brienomyrus brachyistius
GCATAGCATATTAGCATATTAGCATATTAGCATAGCATATTAGCATATTAGCATATTAGCATATTAGCATATTAGCATAGCATATTAGCATATTAGCATATTAGCATATTAGCATAGCGTGTTAGCATATTAGCATATTAGCATAGCATATTAGCATATTAACATATTAGCATATTAGCATAGCATATTAGCATATTAGCATATTAGCATATTAGCATATTAGCATAGCATATTAGCATATTAGCATATTAGCATAGCGTGTTAGCATATTAGCATATTAGCTATTAGCATATTAGCATATTAACATATAAGCATATTAGCATATTAGCATATTAGCATATTAGCATATTAGCAGCGTGTTAGCATATTAGCATATTAGCATAGCATATTAGCATATTAGCATATTAGCATATTAGCATATTAGCATATTAGCATATTAGCATAGCATATTAGCATATTAGCATATTAGCATATTAGCATAGTATTAGCATATTAGCATATTAGCATATTAGCATAGGTGTTAGCATATTAGCATATTAGCAATAGTATTAGCATATTAGCATATTAGCATATTAGCATTATTAGCATAGCGTGTTAGCATATTAGCATATAGCATATTAGCATAACATATTAGCATATTAGCATATTAGCATAGCATATTAGCATAGCGTGTTAGCATATTAGCAGTATTAGCATATTAGCATATTAGCATATTAGCATATTAGCATATTAGCATATTAGCATAGCATATTAGCATATTAGCATATTAGCATATTAGCATAGCATATTAGCATATTAGCACATTAGCAATATTAGTATATTAGCATATTAGCATATTAGCATATTAGCATATTAGCATATTAGCAATAGCATATTAGCATATTAGCATAGCATATTAGCATACTAGCATAGCATATTAGCATAGCATATTAGCATATTAGCATATTAGCATATTAGCATATTAGCTATAGCATATTAGCATATTAGCATATTAGCATATTAGCATATTAGCATAGCATATTAGCATATTAGCATATTAGCATATTAGCATAGCATGTTAGCATATTAGCATATTAGCATATTAGCATAGCATATTAGCATATTAGCATATTAGCATATTAGCATATAGCATATTAGCATAGCATATTAGCATATTTAGCATATTAGTATATTAGCATATTAGCACAGCATATTAGCATATTAGCATAGCGTGTTAATATATTAGCATATTAGCATATTAGCATATTAGCATATTAGCATATTAGCATAGCATATTAGCATATTAGCATATTAACATATTAGCATATTAGCATATTAGCATAGCGTGTTAGCATATTAGCATATTAGCATATTAGCATATTAGCATATTAGCATATTATCATATTAGCATATTAGCATATTAGCAAAGCGTGTTAGCCTATTAGCATATTAGCATAGCATATTAGCATATTAGCATATTAGCATATTAGCATATTAGCATATTAGCATATTAGCATATTAGCATATTAGCATATCAGCATATTAGCATAGCATATTAGCATATTAGCATATTAGCATATTAGCATATTAGCATAGCATATTAGCATATTAGCATATTAGCATATAGCATATTAGCATATTAGCATATTAGCATAGCATATTAGCATATTAGCATAGCGTGTTAGAGTATTAGCATATTAGCATATTAGCATAGCATATTAGCATATTAGCATATTAGCATATTAGCATATTAGCATAGCATATTAGCATATTAGCATATTAGCATATTAGCAAATTAGCATATTAGCATATAAGCATAGCATATTAGCATAGCATATTAGCATATTAAGCATATTAGCATATTAGCATAGCATATTAGCATATTAGCATATTAGCATATTAGCATAGCATATTAGCAAATTAGCATATTAGCATATAAGCATAGCATATTAGCATAGCATATTAGCATATTAGCATATTAGCATATTAGCATATTAGCATATTAGCATAGCATATTAGCATATTAGCATATTAGCATATTAACATATTAGCATATTAGAGCATAGCATATTAGCATATTAGCATATTAGCATATTAGCATATTAGCATAGCATATTAGCATATTAGCATATTAGCATATTAGCATAGCATATTAGCATATTAGCATATACATTTAGCATATTAGCATATTAGCATATTAGCATAGCATATTAGCATATTAACATATTAGTATATTAGCATAGCGTGTTAGCATATTAGCATATTAGCATATTAGCATATTAGCATATTAGCATAGCATATTAGCATATTAACATATTAGTATATTAGCATAGCGTGTTAGCATATTAGCATATTAGCATATTAGCATATTAGCATATTAGCATATTAGCATATTAGCATAGCGTGTTAGCATATTAGCATATTAGCATATTAGCATATTAGTATAGCATATTAGCATATTAGCATATTAGCATATTAGCATATTAGCATAGCATATTAGCATAGCATATTAGCATATTAGCATATTAGCATATTAGCATATTAGCATAGCATATTAGCATATTAGCATATTAGCATATTAGCATATTAGAATAGCATAGCGTGTTAGCGTATTAACATATAAGCATTACATATTAGCATATTAGCATATTAGCATATTAGCATATTAGCATAGCATATTAGCATATTAGCATATTAGCATATTAGCATAGCATATTAGCATATTAGCATATTAGCATATTAGCATATTAGCATATTAGCATAGCATAGCGTGTTAGCATATTAGCATATTAGCATATTAGCATATTAGCATATTAGCATATTAACATAGCATATTAGCATATTAGCATATTAGCATATTAGCATAGCATATTTTCATATTAACATATTAGTGTATTAGCATATTAGCATATTAGCATAGCATATTAGCATATTCGCATATTAGCATATTAGCATAGCATATTAGCATATTAGCATAGCATATTAGCATATTAGCATATTAGCATATTAGCATATTAGCATATTAGCATATTAGCATAGCATATTAGCATATTAGCATATTAGCATATTAGCATATTAGTATATTAGCATATTAGCATATTAGCATAGCATATTAGCATATTAGCATATTAGCATATTAGCATAATAGCATATTAGCATATTAGCATATTAGCATAGCGTGTTAGCATATTAGCATATTAGCATATTAGCATATTAGCATATTAGCATATTAGTATATTAGCATAGCGTGTTAGCATATTAGCATATTAGCATAGCATATTAGCATATTAGCATATTAGTATATTAGCATATTAGCATATTAGCATAGCATATTAGCATATTAGCATATTAGCATATTAGCATAGCGTGTTAGCGTATTAGCATATTAGCATATTAGCATATTAGCATAGCATATTAGCATATTAGCATATTAGCATATTAGCATATTAGCATATTAGCATATTAGCATAGCATATTAGCATATTAGCATAGCGTGTTAGCGTATTAGCATATTAGCATATTAGCATAGCATATTAGCATATTAGCATAGCTTATTAGCATATTAGCATATTAGCATATTAGCATAGCGTGTTAGCATATTAACGTATTAGCATATTAGCATATTAGCATATTAACATATTAGCATATTAGCATACTAGCATAGTAGCATATTAGCATATTAGCATATTAGCATATTAGCATAGCATATTAGCACATTAGCATATTAGCATAGCGTGTTAGCATATTAGCATATTAGCATATTAGCAAATTAGCATATTAGCATATTAGCACATTAGCAAAGCGTGTTAGCATATTAGCATATTAGCATAGCATATTAGCATATTAGCATATTAGCATATTAGCATATTAGCATATTAGCATAGCATATTAGCATATTAGCATATTAGCATATTAGCATATTAGCATATTAGCATATTAGCATATTAGCATATCAGCATATTAGCATATTAGCATATTAGCATATTAGCATATTAGCATATTAGCATAGCATATTAGCATATTAGCATATTAGCATAGTTAGCATATTAGCATAGCATATTAGCATAGCATATTAGCATATTAGCATATTAGCATATTAGCATATTAGCCTAGCGTGTTAGCGTTTAGCATATTAGCATAGCATATTAGCATATTAGCATATTAGCATATTAGCATAGCATATTAGCATATTAGCATATTAACATATTAGCATATTAGCATATTAACATAGCATATTAGCATATTAGCATAGCGTGTTAGCGTATTAGCATATTAGCATATTAGCATAGCATATTAGCATAGCATATTAGCATATTAGCATATTAGCATATTAGCATAGCATATTAGCATATTAGCATATTAGCATATTAGCATATTAGCATAGCATATTAGCATATTAGCATAGCATATTAGCATATTAGCATATTAGCATATTAGCATTTTAGCATATTAGCTTATTAGCATATTAGCATATTAGCATAGCATATTAGCATAGCATATTAGCATAGCATATTAGCATATTAACATATTAGCATATTAGCATAGCGTGTTAGCATATTAGCATATTAGCATATTAGCATATTAGCATATTAGCATAGCGTGTTAGCATATTAGCATATTAGCATATTAGCATAGCATATTAGCATATTAGCATATTAGCATATTAGCATAGCATATTAGCATAGCATATTAGCATATTAGCTTAGTATATTAGCATAGCATATTAGCATATTAGCATATTAGCATATTAGCATATTAGCATATTAGCATAGCGTGTTAGCGTATTAATATAGCATTACATATTAGTATATTAGCATATTAGCATATTAGCATATTAGCATAGCATTTTAGCATATTAGCATAGCGTGTTATCATATTAGCACATTAGTATATTAGCATGTTAGCATATTAGCATTATTAGCATATTAGCATAGCATAGTTAGCATATTAGCATATTAGCATATTAGCAAATTAGCATATTAGCATATTAGCATATTAGCAAAGCGTGTTAGCATATTAGCATAGCATATAAGCATATTAGCATATTAGCATATTAGCATATAGCATATTAGCATATTAGCATATTAGCATATTAGCATATTAGCATAGCATATTAGCATATTAGCATATTAGCATAGCATATTAGCATATTAGCATATTAGCATATTAGCATATTAGCCTAGCGTGTTAGCGTTTTAGCATATTAGCATAGCATATTAGCATATTAGCATATTAGCATAGCATATTAGCATATTAGCATATTAGCATATTAGCATATTAGCATATTAGCATAGCATATTAGCATATTAGCATATTAACATATTAGCATATTAGCATATTAACATAGCATATTAACATATTAGCATATTAGCATATTAGCATAGCATATTAGCATATTAGCATATTAGCATATTAGCATATTAGCATATTAGCATATTAGCATAGCATATTAGCATATTAGCATTTTAGCATATTAACATATTAGCATATTAGCATATTAGCATATTAGCATAGCATATTAGCATATTAACATAGCATATTAGCATAGCGTGTTAGCATATTAGCATATTAGCATATTAGCATATTAGCATAGCATATTAGCATATTAACATATTAGCATATTAGCATAGCGTGTTAGCATATTATCATATTAGCATATTAGCATATTAGCATATTAGCATAGCGTGTTAGCATATTAGCATATTAGCATATTAGCATATTAGCATATTAGCATATTAGCATATTAGCATATTAGCATAGCATATTAGCATATTAGCATATTAGCATATTAGCATATTAGCATAGATTAGCATAGCATATTAGCATATTAGCATATTAGCATATTAGCATAGCATATTAGCATATTAGCATATTAGCATATTAGCATATTAGCATAGCGTGTTAGCGTATTAACATATTAGCATTACATATTAGCATATTAGCATATTAGCATATTAGCATATTAGCATATTAGCATAGCATATTAGCATATTAGCATATTAGCATATTAGCATATTAGCATAGCATATTAGCATATTAGCATATTAGCATATTAGCATATTAGCATAGCGTGTTAGCATATTAGCATATTAGCATATTAGCATATTAGCATATTAGCATATTAGCATATTAGCATAGCATATTAGCATATTAGCATATTAGTATATTAGCATAGCATATTAGCATATTAGCATATTAGCATATTAGCATATTAGCATAGCATATTAGCATATTAGCATATTAGCATATTAGCATATTAGCATAGCATATTAGCATATTAGCATATTAGCATATTAGTATATTAGCATAGCATATTAGCATATTAGCATATTAGCATAGCATTTTAGCATAGCATATTAGCATATTAGCATATTAGCATATTAGCATAATTAGCATATTAGCATAGCATATTAGCATAGCATATTAGCATATTAGCATAGCATATTAGCATAGCAAATTAGCATAGCATATTAGCATATTAGCATATTAGCATATTAGCATATTAGCATATTAGCATAGCGTGTTAGCATATTAGCATATTAGCATATTAGCATATTAGCATATTAGCATAGCATATTAGCATATTAACATATTAGCATATTAGCATATTAGCATAGCATATTAGCATATTAGCATATTAGCATATTAGCATAGCGTGTTAGCGTATTACCATATTAGCATAGCATATTAGCATATTAGCATATTAGCATATTAGCATAGCATATTAGCATATTAGCATAGCGTGTTAGCGTATTAGCATATTAGCATATTAGCATAGCATATTAGCATATTAGCATAGCATATTAGCATATTAGCATATTAGCATATTAGCATATTAGCATAGCGTGTTAGCATATTAGCGTATTAGCATATTAGCATATTAGCATATTAGCATATTAGCATATTAGCATAGCATATTAGCATATTAGCATATTAACATATTAGCATATTAGCATAGCAAATTAGCATATTAGCATATTAGCATAGCGTGTTAGCATATTAGCATATTAGCATATTAGCATATTAACATATTAGCATATTAGCATAGCATATTAGCATATTAGCATATTAGCATATTAGCATAGCATATTAGCATATTAGCATATTAGCATATCAGCATATTTGCATATTAGCATATTAGCATATTAACATATTAGCATATTAGCATAGCATATTAGCATAGCATATTAGCATATTAGCATATTAGCATATTAGCATATTAGCATATTAGCATAGCATATTAGCATATTAGCATATTAGCATATTAACATATTAGCATGTTAGCATAGCATATTAGCATATTAGCATATTAGCATAGCATATTAGCATATTAGCATATTAGCATATTAGCATATTAGCATAGCATATTAGCATATTAGCATATTAGCATATTAGCATATTAGCATATTAGCATAGCGTGTTAGCGTATTAGCATATTAGCATAGCATATTAGCATATTAGCATATTAGCATATTAGCATAGCATATTGCATATTAGCATATTAGCATATTAGCATATTAGCACATTAACAAATTAGCATATTAGCATAGCATATTAGCATATTAGCATAGCATATTAGCATATTAGCATATTAGCATATTAGCATATTAGCATAGCATATTAGCATATTAGCATATTAGCATATTAGCATAGCGTGTTAGCGTATTAGCATATTAGCATATTAGCATAGCATATTAGCATATTAGCATATTAGCATATTAGCATATTAGCATATTAGCATATTAGCATAGCATATTAGCATATTAGCATATTAGCATAGCATATTAGCATATTAGCATATTAGCATATTAGCATAGCGTGTTAGCATATTAGCGTATTAGCATATTAGCATAGCATATTAGCATATTAGCATATTAGCATATTAGCATATTAGCATAGCATATTAGCATATTAGCATATTAGCATATTAGCATAGCATATTAGCATAGCATATTAGCATATTAGCATATTAGCATATTAGCATATTAGCATAGCATATTAGCATATTAGCATATTAGCATATTAGCATATTAGCATATTAGCATAGCATATTAGCATATTAGCATATTAGCATAGCATATTAGCATATTAGCATATTAGCATATTAGCATATTAGCATATTAGCATAGCGTGTTAGCATATTAGCATAGCGTGTTAGCATAGCGTATTAGCATATTAGCATATTAGCATATTAGCATATTAGTATAGCATATTAGCATATTAGCATATTAGCATATTAGCATATTAGCATAGCATATTAGCATATTAGCATATTAGCATATTAGCATAGCATATTAGCATATTAGCATATTAGCATATTAGCATATTAGCATATTAGCATATTAGCATATTAGCATAGCATATTAGCATATTAGCATATTAGCATATTAGCATAGCATATTAGCATATTAGCATATTAGCATATTAGCATATTAGCATATTAGCATATTAGCATAGCATATTAGCATATTAACATATTAGCATATTAGCATATTAGCATAGCATATTAGCATATTAGCATATTAGCATAGCGTGTTAGCATAATAGCATATTAGCATATTAGCATAGCATATTAGCATATTAGCATATTAGCATTAGCATAGCATATTAGCATATTAACATATTAGCATATTAGCATATTAGCATAGCATATTAGCATATTAGCATATTAGCATAGCGTGTTAGCATAATAGCATATTAGCATATTAGCATAGCATATTAGCATATTAGCATATTAGCATATTAGCATAGCATATTAGCATATTAGCATATTAGCATATTAGCATATTAGCATAGCATATTAGCATATTAGCATATTAGCATAGCATATTAGCATATTAGCATATTAGCATGTTAGCATATTAGCATAGCATATTAGCATATTAGCATATTAGCATATTAGCATATTAGCATATCAACATAGCATATTAGCATAGCATATTAGCATATTAGCATAGCATATTAGCATAGCATATTAGCATAGCATATTAGCATAGCATATTAGCATATTAGCATATTAGCATATTAACATATTAGCATGTTAGCATAGCATATTAGCATATTAGCATATTAGCATAGCATATTAGCATATTAGCATATTAGCATATTAGCATATTAGCATAGCATATTAGCATATTAGCATATTAGCATATTAGCATAGCGTGTTAGCATATTAGCATATTAGCATAGCATATTAGCATATTAACATATTAGCATATTAGCATAGCATATTAGCATATTAGCATATTAGCATATTAGCATATTAGCATAGCATATTAGCATATTAGCATATTAGCATAGCGTGTTAGCATATTAGCATATTAGCATAGCATATTAGCATATTAACATATAAGCATATTAGCATATTAGCATATTAGCATATTAGCATATTAGCATAGCGTGTTAGCATATTAGCATATTAGCATAGCATATTAGCATATTAGCATATTAGCATATTAGCATATTAGCATATTAGCATATTAGCATAGCATATTAGCATATTAGCATATTAGCATATTAGCATAGTATATTAGCATATTAGCATATAAGCATATTAGCATAGCGTGTTAGCATATTAGCATATTAGCATATTAGCATATTAGCATATTAGCATATTAGCATATTAGCATAGCGTGTTAGCATATTAGCATATAAGCATATTAGCATAACATATTAGCATATAGCATATTAGCATAGCATATTAGCATAGCGTGTTAGCATATTAGCGTATTAGCATATTAGCATATTAGCATATTAGCATATTAGCATATTAGCATAGCATATTAGCATATTAGCATATTAGCATATTAGCATAGCATATTAGCATATTAGCACATTAGCATATTAGTATATTAGCATATTAGCATATTAGCATATTAGCATATTAGCATATTAGCATAGCATATTAGCATATTAGCATAGCATATTAGCATACTAGCATAGCATATTAGCATAGCATATTAGCATATTAGCATATTAGCATATTAGCATATTAGCATAGCATATTAGCATATTAGCATATTAGCATATTAGCATATTAGCATAGCATATTAGCATATTAGCATATTAGCATATTAGCATAGCATGTTAGCATATTAGCATATTAGCATATTAGCATAGCATATTAGCATATTAGCATATTAGCATATTAGCATATTAGCATATTAGCATAGCATATTAGCATATTAGCATATTAGTATATTAGCATATTAGCACAGCATATTAGCATATTAGCATAGCGTGTTAATATATTAGCATATTAGCATATTAGCATATTAGCATATTAGCATATTAGCATAGCATATTAGCATATTAGCATATTAACATATTAGCATATTAGCATATTAGCATAGCGTGTTAGCATATTAGCATATTAGCATATTAGCATATTAGCATATTAGCATATTATCATATTAGCATATTAGCATATTAGCAAAGCGTGTTAGCATATTAGCATATTAGCATAGCATATTAGCATATTAGCATATTAGCATATTAGCATATTAGCATATTAGCATATTAGCATATTAGCATATTAGCATATTAGCATAGCATATTAGCATATCAGCATATTAGCATAGCATATTAGCATATTAGCATATTAGCATATTAGCATATTAGCATAGCATATTAGCATATTAGCATATTAGCATATTAGCATATTAGCATATTAGCATATTAGCATAGCATATTAGCATATTAGCATAGCGTGTTAGAGTATTAGCATATTAGCATATTAGCATAGCATATTAGCATATTAGCATATTAGCATATTAGCATATTAGCATAGCATATTAGCATATTAGCATATTAGCATATTAGCAAATTAGCATATTAGCATATAAGCATAGCATATTAGCATAGCATATTAGCATATTAGCATATTAGCATATTAGCATATTAGCATAGCATATTAGCATATTAGCATATTAGCATATTAGCATAGCATATTAGCAAATTAGCATATTAGCATATAAGCATAGCATATTAGCATAGCATATTAGCATATTAGCATATTAGCATATTAGCATATTAGCATATTAGCATATTAGCATAGCATATTAGCATATTAGCATATTAGCATATTAACATATTAGCATATTAGCATAGCATATTAGCATATTAGCATATTAGCATATTAGCATATTAGCATAGCATATTAGCATATTAGCATATTAGCATATTAGCATAGCATATTAGCATATTAGCATATTAGCATATTAGCATATTAGCATATTAGCATATTAGCATAGCATATTAGCATATTAACATATTAGTATATTAGCATAGCGTGTTAGCATATTAGCATATTAGCATATTAGCATATTAGCATATTAGCATAGCATATTAGCATATTAACATATTAGTATATTAGCATAGCGTGTTTGCATATTAGCATATTAGCATATTAGCATATTAGCATATTAGCATAGCGTGTTAGCATATTAGCATATTAGCATATTAGCATATTAGTATAGCATATTAGCATATTAGCATATTAGCATATTAGCATATTAGCATAGCATATTAGCATAGCATATTAGCATATTAGCATATTAGCATATTAGCATATTAGCATAGCATATTAGCATATTAGCATATTAGCATATTAGCATATTAGAATAGCATAGCGTGTTAGCGTATTAACATATAAGCATTACATATTAGCATATTAGCATATTAGCATATTAGCATATTAGCATAGCATATTAGCATATTAGCATATTAGCATATTAGCATAGCATATTAGCATATTAGCATATTAGCATATTAGCATATTAGCATATTAGCATAGCATAGCGTGTTAGCATATTAGCATATTAGCATATTAGCATATTAGCATATTAGCATATTAACATAGCATATTAGCATATTAGCATATTAGCATATTAGCATAGCATATTTTCATATTAACATATTAGTGTATTAGCATATTAGCATATTAGCATATTAGCATATTAGCATATTCGCATATTAGCATATTAGCATAGCATATTAGCATATTAGCATAGCATATTAGCATATTAGCATAGCATATTAGCATATTAGCATATTAGCATATTAGCATATTAGCATATTAGCATATTAGCATAGCATATTAGCATATTAGCATATTAGCATATTAGCATATTAGTATATTAGCATATTAGCATATTAGCATAGCATATTAGCATATTAGCATATTAGCATATTAGCATAATAGCATATTAGCATATTAGCATATTAGCATAGCGTGTTAGCATATTAGCATATTAGCATATTAGCATATTAGCATATTAGCATATTAGTATATTAGCATAGCGTGTTAGCATATTAGCATATTAGCATAGCATATTAGCATATTAGCATATTAGTATATTAGCATATTAGCATATTAGCATAGCATATTAGCATATTAGCATATTAGCATATTAGCATAGCGTGTTATCGTATTAGCATATTAGCATATTAGCATATTAGCATAGCATATTAGCATATTAGCATATTAGCATATTAGCATATTAGCATATTAGCATATTAGCATAGCATATTAGCATATTAGCATAGCGTGTTAGCGTATTAGCATATTAGCATATTAGCATAGCATATTAGCATATTAGCATAGCTTATTAGCATATTAGCATATTAGCATATTAGCATAGCGTGTTAGCATATTAACGTATTAGCATATTAGCATATTAGCATATTAACATATTAGCATATTAGCATACTAGCATAGTAGCATATTAGCATATTAGCATATTAGCATATTAGCATAGCATATTAGCACATTAGCATATTAGCATAGCGTGTTAGCATATTAGCATATTAGCATATTAGCAAATTAGCATATTAGCATATTAGCACATTAGCAAAGCGTGTTAGCATATTAGCATATTAGCATAGCATATTAGCATATTAGCATATTAGCATATTAGCATATTAGCATATTAGCATAGCATATTAGCATATTAGCATATTAGCATATTAGCATATTAGCATAGCATATTAGCATATTAGCATATTAGCATATCAGCATATTAGCATATTAGCATATTAGCATATTAGCATATTAGCATATTAGCATAGCATATTAGCATATTAGCATATTAGCATATTAGCATATTAGCATATTAGCATAGCATATTAGCATAGCATATTAGCATATTAGCATATTAGCATATTAGCATATTAGCCTAGCGTGTTAGCGTTTTAGCATATTAGCATAGCATATTAGCATATTAGCATATTAGCATATTAGCATAGCATATTAGCATATTAGCATATTAACATATTAGCATATTAGCATATTAACATAGCATATTAGCATATTAGCATAGCGTGTTAGCGTATTAGCATATTAGCATATTAGCATAGCATATTAGCATAGCATATTAGCATATTAGCATATTAGCATATTAGCATAGCATATTAGCATATTAGCATATTAGCATATTAGCATATTAGCATAGCATATTAGCATATTAGCATAGCATATTAGCATATTAGCATATTAGCATATTAGCATTTTAGCATATTAGCTTATTAGCATATTAGCATATTAGCATAGCATATTAGCATAGCATATTAGCATAGCATATTAGCATATTAACATATTAGCATATTAGCATAGCGTGTTAGCATATTAGCATATTAGCATATTAGCATATTAGCATATTAGCATAGCGTGTTAGCATATTAGCATATTAGCATATTAGCATAGCATATTAGCATATTAGCATATTAGCATATTAGCATAGCATATTAGCATAGCATATTAGCATATTAGCTTAGTATATTAGCATAGCATATTAGCATATTAGCATATTAGCATATTAGCATATTAGCATATTAGCATAGCGTGTTAGCGTATTAATATAGCATTACATATTAGTATATTAGCATATTAGCATATTAGCATATTAGCATAGCATATTAGCATATTGGCATATTAGCATATTAGCATATTAGCATAGCATATTAACATATTAGCATATTAGCATATTAGCATATTAGCATATTAGCATAGCGTGTTATCATATTAGCACATTAGTATATTAGCATGTTAGCATATTAGCATATTAGCATATTAGCATATTAGCATAGCATATTAGCATATTAGCATATTAGCATATTAGCAAATTAGCATATTAGCATATTAGCATATTAGCAAAGCGTGTTAGCATATTAGCATAGCATATAAGCATATTAGCATATTAGCATATTAGCATATCAGCATATTAGCATATTAGCATATTAGCATATTAGCATATTAGCATATTAGCATAGCATATTAGCATATTAGCATATTAGCATAGCATATTAGCATATTAGCATATTAGCATATTAGCATATTAGCATATTAGCCTAGCGTGTTAGCGTTTTAGCATATTAGCATAGCATATTAGCATATTAGCATATTAGCATATTAGCATAGCATATTAGCATATTAGCATATTAGCATATTAGCATATTAGCATATTAGCATAGCATATTAGCATATTAGCATATTAACATATTAGCATATTAGCATATTAACATAGCATATTAACATATTAGCATATTAGCATATTAGCATAGCATATTAGCATATTAGCATATTAGCATATTAGCATATTAGCATATTAGCATATTAGCATAGCATATTAGCATATTAGCATTTTAGCATATTAACATATTAGCATATTAGCATATTAGCATATTAGCATAGCATATTAGCATATTAACATAGCATATTAGCATAGCGTGTTAGCATATTAGCATATTAGCATATTAGCATATTAGCATAGCATATTAGCATATTAACATATTAGCATATTAGCATAGCGTGTTAGCATATTATCATATTAGCATATTAGCATATTAGCATATTAGCATAGCGTGTTAGCATATTAGCATATTAGCATATTAGCATATTAGCATATTAGCATATTAGCATATTAGCATAGCATATTAGCATATTAGCATATTAGCATATTAGCATATTAGCATATTAGCATAGCATATTAGCATAGCATATTAGCATATTAGCATATTAGCATATTAGCATAGCATATTAGCATATTAGCATATTAGCATATTAGCATATTAGCATAGCGTGTTAGCGTATTAACATATTAGCATTACATATTAGCATATTAGCATATTAGCATATTAGCATATTAGCATAGCATATTAGCATATTAGCATATTAGCATATTAGCATATGCATATTAGCATAGCATATTAGCATATTAGCATATTAGCATATTAGCATATTAGCATATTAGCATATTAGCATAGCTTTAGCATATTAGCATATTAGCATATTAGCATATTAGCATATTAGCATATTAGCATAGCATATTAGCATATTAGCATATTAGCATATTAGCATAGCATATTAGCATATTAGCATATTAGCATATTAGCATATATAGCATAGCATATTAGCATATTAGCATATTAGCATATTAGTATATTAGCATAGCATATTAGCATATTAGCATATTAGCATTTTAGCATAGCATATTAGCATATTAGCATATTAGCATAGCATATTAGCATAGCATAGCATATTGCATATTAGCATATTAGCATATTAGCATATTAGCATAGCATATTAGCATAGCAATTAGCATATTAGCATAGCATATTAAGCATATTAGCATAGTCATATTAGCATATTAGCATATTAGCATATTAGCATAGCGTGTTAGCATATTAGCATATTAGCATATTAGCATATTAGCATATTAGCATAGCATATTAGCATATTAACATATTAGCATATTAGCATATTAGCATAGCATATTAGCATATTAGCATATTAGCATATTAGCATAGCGTGGTTAGCGTATTACCATATTAGCATAGCATATTAGCATATTAGCATATTAGCATATTAGCATAGCATATTAGCATATTAGCATAGCGTGTTAGCGTATTAGCATATTAGCATATTAGCATAGCATATTAGCATATTAGCATAGCATATTAGCATATTAGCATATTAGCATATTAGCATATTAGCATAGCGTGTTAGCATATTAGCGTATTAGCATATTAGCATATTAGCATATTAGCATATTAGCATATTAGTAGCATATTAGCATATTAGCATATTAGCATATTAACATATTAGCATATTAGCATAGCATATTAGCATATTAGCATATTAGCATAGCGTGTTAGCATATTAGCATATTAGCATATTAGCATATTAGCATATTAACATATTAGCATATTAGCATAGCATATTAGCATATTAGCATATTAGCATATTAGCATAGCATATTAGCATATTAGCATATTAGCATATCAGCATATTTGCATATTAGCATATTAGCATATTAACATATTAGCATATTAGCATAGCATATTAGCATAGCATATTAGCATATTAGCATATTAGCATATTAGCATATTAGCATATTAGCATAGCATATTAGCATATTAGCATATTAGCATATTAACATATTAGCATGTTAGCATAGCATATTAGCATATTAGCATATTAGCATAGCATATTAGCATATTAGCATATTAGCATATTAGCATATTAGCATAGCATATTAGCATATTAGCATATTAGCATATTAGCATATTAGCATATTAGCATAGCGTGTTAGCGTATTAGCATATTAGCATAGCATATTAGCATATTAGCATATTAGCATATTAGCATAGCATATTAGCATATTAGCATATTAGCATATTAGCATATTAGCACATTAACAAATTAGCATATTAGCATAGCATATTAGCATATTAGCATAGCATATTAGCATATTAGCATATTAGCATATTAGCATATTAGCATAGCATATTAGCATATTAGCATATTAGCATATTAGCATAGCGTGTTAGCGTATTAGCATATTAGCATATTAGCATAGCATATTAGCATATTAGCATATTAGCATATTAGCATATTAGCATATTAGCATATTAGCATAGCATATTAGCATATTAGCATAGCGTGTTAGCGTATTAGCATATTAGCATATTAGCATAGCATATTAGCATATTAGCATAGCATATTAGCATATTAGCATATTAGCATATTAGCATATTAGCATAGCGTGTTAGCATATTAACGTATTAGCATATTAGCATATTAGCATAGCATATTAGCATATTAGCATATTAGCATATTAGCATATTAGCATATTAGCATACTAGCATAGTAGCATAGCATATTAGCATATTAGCATATTAGCATAGCATATTAGCATATTAGCATATTAGCATATTAGCATAGCATATTAGCATAGCATATTAGCATATTAGCATATTAGCATATTAGCATAGCATATTAGCATATTAGCATATTAGCATATTAGCATATTAGCATAGCGTGTTAGCGTATTAACATATTAGCATTACATATTAGCATATTAGCATATTAGCATATTAGCATATTAGCATATTAGCATAGCATATTAGCATATTAGCATATTAGCATATTAGCATAGCATATTAGCATATTAGCATATTAGCATATTAGCATATTAGCATATTAGCATAGCGTGTTAGCATATTAGCATAGCATATTAGCATATTAGCATATTAGCATAGCATATTAGCATATTAGCATATTAGTATATTAGCATAGCATATTAGCATATTAGCATATTAGCATATTAGCATATTAGCATAGCATATTAGCATATTAGCATATTAGCATATTAGCATATTAGCATAGCATATTAGCATATTAGCATATTAGCACATTAGCATATTAGTATATTAGCATAGCATATTAGCATATTAGCATATTAGCATAGCATTTTAGCATAGCATATTAGCATATTAGCATATTAGCATATTAGCATATTAGTATATTAGCATATTAGCATAGCATATTAGCATATTAGCATATTAGCATATTAGCATAGCATATTAGCATAGCAAATTAGCATAGCATATTAGCATATTAGCATATTAGCATATTAGCATATTAGCATATTAGCATAGCGTGTTAGCATATTAGCATATTAGCATATTAGCATATTAGCATATTAGCATATTAGCATATTAGCATAGCATATTAGCATATTAACATATTAGCATATTAGCATATTAGCATAGCATATTAGCATATTAGCATATTAGCATATTAGCATATTAGCATAGCGTGTTAGCGTATTACCATATTAGCATAGCATATTAGCATATTAGCATATTAGCATATTAGCATAGCATATTAGCATATTAGCATAGCGTGTTAGCGTATTAGCATATTAGCATATTAGCATAACATATTAGCATATTAGCATAGCATATTAGCATATTAGCATATTAGCATATTAGCATAGCGTGTTAGCATATTAGCGTATTAGCATATTAGCATATTAGCATATTAGCATATTAGCATATTAGCATAGCATATTAGCATATTAGCATATTAACATATTAGCATATTAGCATAGCATATTAGCATATTAGCATATTAGCATAGCGTGTTAGCATATTAGCATATTAGCATATTAGCATATTAACATATTAGCATATTAGCATAGCATATTAGCATATTAGCATATTAGCATATTAGCATAGCATATTAGCATATTAGCATATTAGCATATCAGCATATTTGCATATTAGCATATTAGCATATTAACATATTAGCATATTAGCATAGCATATTAGCATAGCATATTAGCATATTAGCATATTAGCATATTAGCATATTAGCATATTAGCATAGCATATTAGCATATTAGCATATTAGCATATTAACATATTAGCATGTTAGCATAGCATATTAGCATATTAGCATATTAGCATAGCATATTAGCATATTAGCATATTAGCATATTAGCATATTAGCATATTAGCATATTAGCATAGCATATTAGCATATTAGCATATTAGCATATTAGCATATTAGCATAGCGTGTTAGCGTATTAGCATATTAGCATAGCATATTAGCATATTAGCATATTAGCATATTAGCATAGCATATTAGCATATTAGCATATTAGCATATTAGCATATTAGCATATTAGCATATTAGCACATTAACAAATTAGCATATTAGCATAGCATATTAGCATATTAGCATAGCATATTAGCATATTAGCATATTAGCATATTAGCATATTAGCATAGCATATTAGCATATTAGCATATTAGCATATTAGCATAGCGTGTTAGTGTATTAGCATATTAGCATATTAGCATAGCATATTAGCATATTAGCATATTAGCATATTAGCATATTAGCATATTAGCATAGCATATTAGCATATTAGCATAGCGTGTTAGCGTATTAGCATATTAGCATATTAGCATAGCATATTAGCATATTAGCATAGCATATTAGCATATTAGCATATTAGCATATTAGCATATTAGCATAGCGTGTTAGCATATTAACATATTAGCATATTAGCATATTAGCATAGCATATTAGCATAGCATATTAGCATATTAGCATATTAGCATATTAGCATATTAGCATATTAGCATATTAGCATACTAGCATAGTAGCATAGCATATTAGCATATTAGCATATTAGCATAGCATATTAGCACATTAGCATATTAGCATAGCGTGTTAGCATATTAGCATATTAGCATATTAGCATATTAGCAAATTAGCATATTAGCATATTAGCATATTAGCAAAGCGTGTTAGCATATTAGTATATTAGCATAGCATATTAGCATATTAGCATATTAGCATATTAGCATAGCATATTAGCATATTAGCATATTAGCATATTAGCATATTAACATAGCATATTAGCATATTAGCATATTAGCATATTAGCATAGCATATTAGCATATTAGCATATTAGCATATTAGCATATTAGCATAGCATATTAGCATATTAGCATATTAGCATATTAGCATATTAGCATAGCGTGTTAGCGTATTAGCATATTAGCATAGCATATTAGCATATTAGCATATTAGCATATTAGCATAGCATATTAGCATATTAGCATATTAGCATATTAGCATATTAGCATATTAGCATATTAGCACATTAACAAATTAGCATATTAGCATAGCATATTAGCATATTAGCATAGCATATTAGCATATTAGCATATTAGCATATTAGCATATTAGCATAGCATATTAGCATATTAGCATATTAGCATATTAGCATAGCGTGTTAGCGTATTAGCATATTAGCATATTAGCATAGCATATTAGCATATTAGCATATTAGCATATTAGCATATTAGCATATTAGCATAGCATATTAGCATATTAGCATAGCGTGTTAGCGTATTAGCATATTAGCATATTAGCATAGCATATTAGCATATTAGCATAGCATATTAGCATATTAGCATATTAGCATATTAGCATATTAGCATAGCGTGTTAGCATATTAACATATTAGCATATTAGCATATTAGCATAGCATATTAGCATATTAGCATATTAGCATATTAGCATATTAGCATATTAGCATATTAGCATACTAGCATAGTAGCATAGCATATTAGCATATTAGCATATTAGCATAGCATATTAGCACATTAGCATATTAGCATAGCGTGTTAGCATATTAGCATATTAGCATATTAGCATATTAGCAAATTAGCATATTAGCATATTAGCATATTAGCAAAGCGTGTTAGCATATTAGTATATTAGCATAGCATATTAGCATATTAGCATATTAGCATATTAGCATATTAGCATAGCATATTAGCATATTAGCATATTAGCATATTAGCATATTAACATAGCATATTAGCATATTAGCATATTAGCATATTAGCATAGCATATTAGCATATTAGCATATTAGCATATTAGCATATTAGCATAGCATATTAACATATTAACATATTAGCATATTAGCATATTAGCATATTAGCATATTAGCATATTAGCATATTAGCATAGCATATTAGTATATTAGCATATTAGCATATTAGCATATTAGCCTAGCGTGTTAGCGTTTTAGCATATTAGCATAGCATATTAGCATATTAGCATATTAGCATATTAGCATAGCATATTAGCATATTAGCATATTAGCATATTAGCATATTAGCATATTAGCATATTAGCATAGCATATTAGCATATTAGTATAGCGTGTTAGCGTATTAGCATATTAGCATATTAGCATAGCATATTAGCATAGCATATTAGCATAGCATATTAGCATATTAGCATATTAGCATAGCATATTAGCATATTAGCATATTAGCATATTAGCATATTAGCATAGCATATTAGCATATTAGCATTTTAGCATATTAGCATAGCATATTAGCATAGCATATTAGCATATTAACATATTAGCATATTAGCATAGCGTGTTAGCATATTAGCATATTAGCATATTAGCATAGCGTGTTAGCATATTAGCATATTAGCATATTAGCATATTAGCATATTAGCATATTAGCATAGCATATTAGCATATTAGCATTTTAGCATATTAGCATAGCATATTAGCATAGCATATTAGCATATTAACATATTAGCATATTAGCATAGCGTGTTAGCATATTAGCATATTAGCATATTAGCATATTAGCATAGCGTGTTAGCATATTAGCATATTAGCATATTAGCATATTAGCATATTAGGCATATTAGCATAGCATATTAGCATAGCATATTAGCATATTAGCATATTAGCATATTAGCATATTAGCATATTAGCATATTAGCATATTAGCATAGGATATTAGCATATTAGCATATTAGCATATTAGCATATTAGCATATTAGCATAGCGTGTTAGCGTATTAACATATTAGCATTACATATTAGCATATTAACATATTAGTATATTAGCATATTAGCATAGCATATTAGCATATTAGCATATTAGCATATTAGCATATTGGCATAGTATATTACCATATTAGCATATTAGCATATTAGCATATTAGCATATTAGCATATTAGCATATTAGCATAGCGTGTTAGCATATTAGCGTATTAGCATATTAGTATATTAGCATATTAGCATATTAGCATATTAGCATATTAGCATAGCATATTAGCATATTAGCATAGCATATTAGCATATTAGCATAGCATATTAGCATATTAGCATAGCGTGTTATCATATTAGCATATTAGCATATTAGCATATTAGCATATTAGCATATTAGCATATTAGCATAGCATATTAGCATATTAGCATATTAGCATATTAGCATAGTGTGTTAGCATATTAGCATATTAGCATATTAGCATATTAGCATATTAGCATAGCGTGTTAGCATATTAGCATATTAGCATATTAGCATAGCATATTAGCATATTAGCATATTAGCATATTAGCATAGCATATTAGCATATTAGCATATTAGCATATTAGCATATTAGCATAGCATATTAGCATATTAGCATATTAGCATATTAGCATAGTATATTAGCATATTAGCATATTAGCATATTAGCATATTAGCATAGCATATTAGCATATTAGCATATTAGCATATCAACATATTAGCATAGCATATTAGCATATTAGCATATTAGCATATTAGCATATTAGCATAGCATATTAGCATATTAGCATATTAGCATATTAGCATATTAGCATATTAGCATATTAGCATATTAGCATAGCATATTAGCATATTAGCATATTAGCATATTAGCATAGCATAGCATATTAGCATATTAGCATATTAGCATATTAGCATAGCATATTAGCATATTAGCATATTAGCATATTAGCATAGCATAGCATATTAGCATATTAGCATATTAGCATATTAGCATAGCGTGTTAGCATATTAGCATATTAGCATATTAGCATATTAGCATATTAGCATAGCATATTAGCATATTAGCATATTAGCATATTAGCATATTAGCATAGCATATTAGCATATTAGCATATTAGCATAGCATATTAGCATATTAGCACATTAGCATATTAGCATATTAGCATAGCATATTAGCATATTAGCATATTAGCATATTAGCATATTAGCATAGCGTGTTAGCATATTAGCATATTAGCATATTAGCATATTAGCATATTAGCATATTAGCATAGCGTGTTAGCATATTAGCATATTAGCATATTAGCATAGCATATTAGCATATTAGCATATTAGCATATTAGCATATTAGCATAGCATATTAGCATATTAGCATATTAGCATATTAGCATATTAGCATAGCATATTAGCATATTAGCATATTAGCATATTAGCATATTAGCATAGCATATTAGCATATTAGCATATTAGCATATTAGCATATTAACATATTAGCATATTAGCATAGCATATTAGCATATTAGCATATTAGCATATTAGCATATTAGCATATTAGCATAGCATATTAGCATATTAGCATATTAGCATATTAGCATATTAGCATAGCGTGTTAGCATATTAGCATATTAGCATATTAGCATATTAGCATATTAGCATATTAGCATAGCGTGTTAGCATATTAGCATATTAGCATATTAGCATAGCATATTAGCATATTAGCATATTAGCATATTAGCATATTAGCATAGCATATTAGCATATTAGCATATTAGCATATTAGCATATTAGCATAGCATATTAGCATATTAGCATATTAGCATATTAGCATATTAGCATAGCATATTAGCATATTAGCATATTAGCATATTAGCATATTAACATATTAGCATATTAGCATAGCATATTAGCATATTAGCATATTAGCATATTAGCATATTAGCATAGCATATTAGCATATTAGCATATTAGCATATTATCATATTAGCATATTAGCATAGCATATTAGCATATTAGCATATTAGCATATTAGCATAGCATATTAGCATATTAGCATATTAGCATATTAGCATATTAGCATATTAGCATAGCATATTAGCATATTAGCATAGCGTGTTAGCATATTAGCATATTAGCATATTAGCATAGCATATTAGTATATTAACATATTAGCATATTAACATATTAGCATATTAGCATATTAGCATAGCATATTAGCATATTAGTATAGCATATTAGCATATTAGTATATTAGCATAGCATATTAGCATATTAGCATATTAGCATAGCATATTAGCATAGCATATTAGCATATTAGCATATTAGCATATTAGCATAGCATATTAGCATATTAGCATATTAGCATATTAGCATAGCGTGTTAGCATATTAGCATATTAGCATATTAGCATATTAGCATATAAGCATATTAGCATATTAGCATATTAGCATATTAGCATATTAGCATAGCGTGTTAGCATATTAGCATATTAGCATATTAGCATAGCATATTAGCATATTAGCATAGCATATTAGCATATTAGCATATTAGCATATTAGCATATTAGCATAGCATATTAGCATATTAGCATATAAACATATTAGCATAACGTGTTAGCATATTAGCATATTAGCATATTAGCATATTAGCATATTAGCATATTAGCTTAGCATATTAGCATATTAGCATATTAGCATATTAGCATAGCGTATTAGCATATTAGCATATTAGCATAGCGTGTTAGCATATTAACATGTTAGCATATTAGCATATTAGCATATTAGCATATTAGCATAGCATATTAGCATATTAGCATATTAGCATATTAGCATAGCATATTAGCATATTAGCATATTAACATATTAGCATATTAGCATAGCATATTAACATATTAGCATATTAGCATATTAGCATAGCATATTAGCATATTAGCATATTAGCATATTAGCATATTAGCATATTAGCATAGCATATTAGCATATTAGCATATTAGCATATTAGCATAGCGTGTTAGCATATTAGCATATTAGCATATTAGCATATTAGCATATAAGCATATTAGCATATTAGCATTTTAGCATATTAGCATAGCATATTAGCATATTAGCATAGCGTGTTAGCATATTAGCATATTAGCATATTAGCATATTAGCATATTAGCATATTAGCATAGCATATTAGCATATTAGCATATTAGCATATTAGCATATTAGCATAGTGTGTTAGCATATTAGCATATTAGCATATTAGCATATTAGCATATTAGCATATTAGCATATTAGCATAGCGTGTTAGCATATTAGCATATTAGCATATTAGCATATTAGCATAGCATATTAGCATATTAGCATATTAGCATATTAGCATAGCATATTAGCATATTAGCATATTAGCATATTAGCATATTAGCATATTAGCATATTAGCATATTAGCATAGCATATTAGCATATTAGCATATTAGCATATTAGCATATTAGCATAGCATATTAGCATATTAGCATATTAGCATATTAGCATAGTATATTAGCATATTAGCATATTAGCATATTAGCATATTAACATATTAGCATAGCATATTAGCATATTAGCATATTAGCATATTAACATATTAGCATAGCATATTAGCATATTAGCATATTAGCATATTAGCATAGCATATTAGCATATTAGCATATTAGCATATTAGCATATTAGCATAGCATATTAGCATAGCATATTAGCATATTAGCATATTAGCATATTAGCATAGCGTGTTAGCATATTAACATATTAGCATATTAGCATATTAGCATATTAGCATAGCATATTAGCATATTAGCATATTAGCATATTAGCATAGCATATTAGCATATTAGCATATTAGCATATTAGCATAGCATATTAGCATATTAGCATATTAGCATAGCATATTAGCATATTAGAATATTAGCATATTAGCATATTAGCATATTAGCATAGCATATTAGCATATTAGCATATTAGCATAGCATATTAGCATATTAGCACATTAGCATATTAGCATATTAGCATATTAGCATAGCATATTAGCATATTAGCATATTAGCATATTAGCATATTAGCATATTAGCATATTAGCATAGCGTGTTAGCATATTAGCATATTAGCATATTAGCATATTAGCATATTAGCATAGCATGTTAGCATATTAGCATATTAGCATATTAGCATAGCATATTAGCATATTAGCATATTAGCATATTAGCATAGCATATTAGCATATTAGCATATTAGCATATTAGCATATTAGCATAGCATATTAGCATATTAGCATATTAACATATTAGCATATTAGCATAGCATATTAGCATATTAGCATATTAGCATATTAACATATTAGCATATTAACATATTAGCATATTAGCATAGCATATTAGCATATTAGCATATTAGCATATTAGCATATTAGCATATTAGCATATTAGCATAGCATATTAGCATATTAGCATATTAGCATATTAGCATATTAGCATAGCATATTAGCATATTAGCATATTAGCATATTAGCATAGCATATTAGCATATTAGCATATTAGCATATTAGCATATTAGCATATTAGCATATTAGCATAGCATATTAGCATATTAGCATAGCGTGTTAGCATATTAGCATATTAGCATATTAGCATAGCATATTAGTATATTAACATATTAGCATATTAACATATTAGCATATTAGCATATTAGCATAGCATATTAGCATATTAGCATATTAGCATATTAGCATATTAGTATATTAGCATAGCATATTAGCATATTAGCATATTAGCATAGCATATTAGCATATTAGCATATTAGCATATTAGCATATTAGCATATTAGCATAGCATATTAGCATATTAGCATATTAGCATATTAGCATAGTGTGTTAGCATATTAGCATATTAGCATATTAGCATATTAGCATATAAGCATATTAGCATATTAGCATATTAGCATATTAGCATATTAGCATAGCGTGTTAGCATATTAGCATATTAGCATATTAGCATAGCATATTAGCATATTAGCATAGCATATTAGTATATTAGCATATTAGCATATTAGCATATTAGCATAGCATATTAGCATATTAGCATATAAACATATTAGCATAACGTGTTAGCATATTAGCATATTAGCATATTAGCATATTAGCATATTAGCATATTAGCATATTAGCATAGCATATTAGCATATTAGCATATTAGCATATTAGCATATTAGCATAGCATATTAGCATATTAGCATAGCGTGTTAGCATATTAACATGTTAGCATAGCATATTAGCATATTAGCATATTAGCATATTAGCATAGCATATTAGCATATTAGCATATTAGCATATTAGCATATTAGCATAGCATATTAGCATATTAGCATATTAACATATTAGCATATTAGCATAGCATATTAGCATATTAGCATATTAGCATATTAGCATATTAGCATAGCATATTAGCATATTAGCATATTAACATATTAGCATATTAGCATATCATATTAGCATATTAGCATATTAGCATATTAGCATATTAGCATAGCGTGTTAGCATATTAGCATATTAGCATATTAGCATATTAGCATATAAGCATATTAGCATATTAGCATATTAGCATATTAGCATAGCGTGTTAGCATATTAGCATATTAGCATAGCATATTAGCATATTAGCATATTAGCATATTAGCATATTAGCATATTAGCATAGCATATTAGCATATTAGCATATAAGCATATTAGCATATCGTGTTAGCATATTAGCATATTAGCATAGCATATTAGCATAGCATATTAGCATAGCATATTAGCATATTAGCATATTAGCATATTAGCATAGCGTGTTAGCATATTAGCATAGCGTGTTAGCATATTAGCGTATTAGCATATTAGCATATTAGCATATTAGCATATTAGCATATTAGCATATTAGCATAGCATATTAGCATATTAGCATATTAGCATATTAGCATATTAGCATATTAGCATATTAGCATAGCATATTAGCATATTAGCATATTAGCATATTAGCATATTAGCATATTAGCATAGCATATTAGCATATTAGCATATTAGCATATTAGCATATTAGCATATTAGCATATTAGCATATTAGCATAGCATATTAGCATATTAGTATAGCGTGTTAGCGTATTAGCATATTAGCATATTAGCATAGCATATTAGCATAGCATATTAGCATATTAGCATATTAGCATATTAGCATATTAGCATAGCATATTAGCATATTAGCATATTAGCATATTAGCATAGCATATTAGCATATTAGCATATTAGCATATAAGCATAGCATATTAGCATATTAGCATTTTAGCATATTAGCATAGCATATTAGCATAGCATATTAGCATATTAACATATTAGCATATTAGCATAGCGTGTTAGCATATTAGCATATTAGCATATTAGCATAGCGTGTTAGCATATTAGCATATTAGCATGTTAGCATATTAGCATATTAGCATAGCATATTAGCATAGCATATTAGCATATTAGCATATTAGCATATTAGCATAGGATATTAGCATATTAGCATATTAACATATTAGCATATTAGCATATTAGCATAGCATATTAGCATATTAGCATATTAGCATATTAGCATATTGGCATAGTATATTACCATATTAGCATATTAGCATATTAGCATATTAGCATATTAGCATATTAGCATATTAGCATAGCGTGTTAGCATATTAGCGTATTAGCATATTAGTATATTAGCATATTAGCATATTAGCATATTAGCATAGCATATTAGCATATTAGCATAGCATATTAGCATATTAGCATAGCATATTAGCATATTAGCATAGCGTGTTATCATATTAGCATATTAGCATATTAGCATATTAGCATATTAGCATATTAGCATATTAGCATAGCATATTAGCATATTAGCATATTAGCATATTAGCATAGTGTGTTAGCATATTAGCATATTAGCATATTAGCATATTAGCATATTAGCATATTAGCATAGCGTGTTAGCATATTAGCATATTAGCATATTAGCATATTAGCATAGCATATTAGCATATTAGCATATTAGCATAGCATATTAGCATATTAGCATATTAGCATATTAGCATATTAGCATATTAGCATAGCATATTAGCATATTAGCATATTAGCATATTAGCATATTAGCATATTAGCATAGCATATTAGCATATTAGCATATTAGCATATTAGCATATTAGCATATTAGCATAGTATATTAGCATATTAGCATGTTAGCATATTAGCATATTAGCATAGCATATTAGCATATTAGCATATTAGCATATTAACATATTAGCATAGCATATTAGCATATTAGCATATTAGCATATTAGCATAGCATATTAGCATATTAGCATATTAGCATATTAGCATATTAGCATATTAGCATAGCATATTAGCATATTAGCATATTAGCATATTAGCATAGCGTGTTAGCATATTAGCATATTAGCATATTAGCATAGCATATTAGCATATTAGCATATTAGCATATTAGCATATTAGCATAGCATATTAGCATATTAGCATATTAGCATATTAGCATATTAGCATATTAGCATATTAGCATAGCATATTAGCATATTAGCATATTAGCATAGCATATTAGCATATTAGCACATTAGCATATTAGCATATTAGCATAGCATATTAGCATATTAGCATATTAGCATATTAGCATATTAGCATATTAGCATAGCGTGTTAGCATATTAGCATATTAGCATATTAGCATATTAGCACATTAGCATATTAGCATAGCGTGTTAGCATATTAGCATATTAGCATATTAGCATATTAGCATATTAGCAAATTAGCATATTAGCATATTAGCATATTAGCAAAGCGTGTTAGCATATTAGTATATTAGCATAGCATATTAGCATATTAGCATATTAGCATATTAGCATAGCATATTAGCATATTAGCATATTAGCATATTAGCATATTAACATAGCATATTAGCATATTAGCATATTAGCATATTAGCATAGCATATTAGCATATTAGCATATTAGCATATTAGCATATTAGCATAGCATATTAACATATTAACATATTAGCATATTAGCATATTAGCATAGCATATTAGCATATTAGCATATTAGCATATTAGCATATTAGCATAGCATATTAGTATATTAGCATATTAGCATATTAGCATATTAGCCTAGCGTGTTAGCGTTTTAGCATATTAGCATAGCATATTAGCATATTAGCATATTAGCATATTAGCATAGCATATTAGCATATTAGCATATTAGCATATTAGCATATTAGCATATTAGCATATTAGCATATTAGCATATTAGCATATTAGCATAGCATATTAGCATATTAGTATAGCGTGTTAGCGTATTAGCATATTAGCATATTAGCATAGCATATTAGCATAGCATATTAGCATATTAGCATATTAGCATATTAGCATATTAGCATAGCATATTAGCATATTAGCATATTAGCATATTAGCATATTAGCATAGCATATTAGCATATTAGCATTTTAGCATATTAGCATAGCATATTAGCATAGCATATTAGCATATTAACATATTAGCATATTAGCATAGCGTGTTAGCATATTAGCATATTAGCATATTAGCATAGCGTGTTAGCATATTAGCATATTAGCATATTAGCATATTAGCATATTAGCATATTAGCATAGCATATTAGCATATTAGCATTTTAGCATATTAGCATAGCATATTAGCATAGCATATTAGCATATTAACATATTAGCATATTAGCATAGCGTGTTAGCATATTAGCATATTAGCATATTAGCATAGCGTGTTAGCATATTAGCATATTAGCATATTAGCATATTAGCATATTAGGCATATTAGCATAGCATATTAGCATAGCATATTAGCATATTAGCATATTAGCATATTAGCATATTAGCATAGGATATTAGCATATTAGCATATTAGCATATTAGCATATTAGCATATTAGCATAGCGTGTTAGCGTATTAACATATTAGCATTACATATTAGCATATTAACATATTAGCATATTAGCATATTAGCATAGCATATTAGCATATTAGCATATTAGCATATTAGCATATTGGCATAGTATATTACCATATTAGCATATTAGCATATTAGCATATTAGCATATTAGCATATTAGCATATTAGCATATTAGCATAGCGTGTTAGCATATTAGCGTATTAGCATATTAGTATATTAGCATATTAGCATATTAGCATATTAGCATAGCATATTAGCATAGCATATTAGCATATTAGCATAGCATATTAGCATATTAGCATAGCGTGTTATATTAGCATATTAGCATATTAGCATATTAGCATATTAGCATATTAGCATATTAGCATATTAGCATAGCATATTAGCATATTAGCATATTAGCATATTAGCATAGTGTGTTAGCATATTAGCATATTAGCATATTAGCATATTAGCATATTAGCATAGCGTGTTAGCATATTAGCATATTAGCATATTAGCATAGCATATTAGCATATTAGCATATTAGCATATTAGCATAGCATATTAGCATATTAGCATATTAGCATATTAGCATATTAGCATAGCATATTAGCATATTAGCATATTAGCATATTAGCATAGCATATTAGCATATTAGCATATTAGCATAGCATATTAGCATATTAGCATATTAGCATATTAACATATTAGCATAGCATATTAGCATATTAGCATATTAGCATATTAGCATAGCATATTAGCATATTAGCATATTAGCATATTAGCATATTAGCATATTAGCATAGCATATTAGCATATTAGCATATTAGCATATTAGCATAGCATATTAGCATATTAGCATATTAGCATATTAGCATAGCATATTAGCATATTAGCATATTAGCATATTAGCATATTAGCATAGCATATTAGCATATTAGCATATTAGCATATTAGCATATTAGCATATTAGCATAGCATATTAGCATATTTGCATATTAGCATATTAGCATATTAGCATAGCATATTAGCATATTAGCATATTAGCATATTAGCATATTAGCATATTAGCATAGCATATTAGCATATTAGCATATTAGCATATTAGCATATTAGCATATTAGCACATTAGCATATTAGCATATTAGCATAGCATATTAGCATATTAGCATATTAGCATATTAGCATATTAGCATATTAGCATAGCGTGTTAGCATATTAGCATATTAGCATATTAGCATATTAGCATATTAGCATATTAGCATATTAGCATAGCGTGTTAGCATATTAGCATATTAGCATATTAGCATAGTATATTAGCATATTAGCATATTAGCATATTAGCATAGCGTGTTAGCATATTAGCATATTAGCATATTAGCATAGCATATTAGCATATTAGCATATTAGCATATTAGCATATTAGCATAGCATATTAGCATATTAGCATATTAGCATATTAGCATATTAGCATAGCATATTAGCATATTAGCATATTAGCATATTAGCATATTAGCATAGCATATTAGCATATTAGCATATTAGCATATTAGCATATTAGCATATTAGCATATTAGCATAGCATATTAGCATATTAGCATATTAGCATATTATCATATTAGCATATTAGCATAGCATATTAGCATATTAGCATATTAGCATATTAGCATAGCATATTAGCATATTAGCATATTAGCATATTAGCATATTAGCATATTAGCATAGCATATTAGCATATTAGCATAGCGTGTTAGCATATTAGCATATTAGCATATTAGCATATTAACATATTAGCATAGCATATTAGCATATTAGCATATTAGCATATTAGCATAGCATATTAACATATTAGCATATTAGCATATTAACATATTAGCATATTAGCATAGCATATTAGCATATTAGCATATTAGCATATTAGCATAGCATATTAGCATATTAGCATATTAGCATATTAGCATAGCATATTAGCATATTAGCATATTAGCATATTAGCATAGCATATTAGCATATTAGCATATTAGCATATTAGCATATTAGCATATTAGCATAGCATATTAGCATATTAGCATATTAGCATATTAGCATATTAGCATAGCATATTAGCATATTAGCATATTAGCATATTAGCATATTAGCATATTAGCATAGCATATTAGCATATTAGCATATTAGCATAGCATATTAGCATATTAGCACATTAGCATATTAGCATATTAGCATAGCATATTAGCATATTAGCATATTAGCATATTAGCATATTAGCATAGCGTGTTAGCATATTAGCATATTAGCATATTAGCATATTAGCATATTAGCATAGCGTGTTAGCATATTAGCATATTAGCATATTAGCATAGCATATTAGCATATTAGCATATTAGCATATTAGCATATTAGCATAGCATATTAGCATATTAGCATATTAGCATATTAGCATATTAGCATAGCATATTAGCATATTAGCATATTAGCATATTAGCATATTAGCATAGCATATTAGCATAGCATATTAGCATATTAGCATATTAACATATTAGCATATTAGCATAGCATATTAGCATATTAGCATATTAGCATATTAGCATATTAGCATATTAGCATAGCATATTAGCATATTAGCATATTAGCATATTAGCATAGCGTGTTAGCATATTAGCATATTAGCATATTAGCATATTAGCATATTAGCATATTAGCATATTAGCATATTAGCATAGCGTGTTAGCATATTAGCATATTAGCATATTAGCATAGCATATTAGCATATTAGCATATTAGCATATTAGCATATTAGCATATTAGCATAGCATATTAGCATATTAGCATATTAGCATATTAGCATATTAGCATAGCATATTAGCATATTAGCATATTAGCATATTAGCATATTAGCATAGCATATTAGCATATTAGCATATTAGCATATTAGCATATTAACATATTAGCATATTAGCATAGCATATTAGCATATTAGCATATTAGCATATTAGCATATTAGCATATTAGCATAGCATATTAGCATATTAGCATATTAGCATATTAGCATATTAACATATTAGCATATTAGCATAGCATATTAGCATATTAGCATATTAGCATATTAGCATATTAGCATATTAGCATAGCATATTAGCATATTAGCATATTAGCATATTATCATATTAGCATATTAGCATAGCATATTAGCATATTAGCATATTAGCATATTAGCATAGCATATTAGCATATTAGCATATTAGCATATTAGCATATTAGCATATTAGCATATTAGCATAGCATATTAGCATATTAGCATAGCGTGTTAGCATATTAGCATATTAGCATATTAGCATAGCATATTAGTATATTAACATATTAGCATATTAACATATTAGCATATTAACATATTAGCATATTAGCATATTAGCATAGCATATTAGCATATTAGTATAGCATATTAGCATATTAGTATATTAGCATAGCATATTAGCATATTAGCATATTAGCATAGCATATTAGCATAGCATATTAGCATATTAGCATATTAGCATATTAGCATAGCATATTAGCATATTAGCATATTAGCATATTAGCATAGCATGTTAGCATATTAGCATATTAGCATATTAGCATATTAGCATATAAGCATATTAGCATATTGGCATATTAGCATATTAGCATATTAGCATAGCGTGTTAGCATATTAGCATATTAGCATATTAGCATAGCATATTAGCATATTAGCATAGCATATTAGCATATTAGCATATTAGCATATTAGCATATTAGCATAGCATATTAGCATATTAGCATATAAACATATTAGCATAACGTGTTAGCATATTAGCATATTAGCATATTAGCATATTAGCATATTAGCATATTAGCTTAGCATATTAGCATATTAGCATATTAGCATATTAGCATAGCGTATTAGCATATTAGCATATTAGCATAGCGTGTTAGCATATTAACATGTTAGCATATTAGCATATTAGCATATTAGCATATTAGCATATTAGCATAGCATATTAGCATATTAGCATATTAGCATATTAGCATAGCATATTAGCATAGCATATTAGCATATTAGCATATTAACATATTAGCATATTAGCATAGCATATTAACATATTAGCATATTAGCATATTAGCATAGCATATTAGCATATTAGCATATTAGCATATTAGCATATTAGCATATTAGCATAGCATATTAGCATATTAGCATATTAGCATATTAGCATAGCGTGTTAGCATATTAGCATATTAGCATATTAGCATATAAGCATATTAGCATATTAGCATTTTAGCATATTAGCATAGCATATTAGCATATTAGCATAGCGTGTTAGCATATTAGCATATTAGCATATTAGCATATTAGCATATTAGCATATTAGCATAGCATATTAGCATATTAGCATATTAGCATATTAGCATATTAGCATATTAGCATAGTGTGTTAGCATATTAGCATATTAGCATATTAGCATATTAGCATATTAGCATATTAGCATATTAGCATAGCGTGTTAGCATATTAGCATATTAGCATATTAGCATATTAGCATAGCATATTAGCATATTAGCATATTAGCATATTAGCATAGCATATTAGCATATTAGCATATTAGCATATTAGCATATTAGCATATTAGCATATTAGCATAGCATATTAGCATATTAGCATATTAGCATATTAGCATATTAGCATATTAGCATAGCATATTAGCATATTAGCATATTAGCATATTAGCATAGTATATTAGCATATTAGCATATTAGCATATTAGCATATTAGCATATTAATATATAGCATAGCATATTAGCATATTAGCATATTAGCATATTAACATATTAGCATAGCATATTAGCATATTAGCATATTAGCATATTAGCATAGCATATTAGCATATTAGCATATTAGCATATTAGCATATTAGCATAGCATATTAGCATAGCATATTAGCATATTAGCATATTAGCATATTAGCATAGCGTGTTAGCATATTAACATATTAGCATATTAGCATATTAGCATATTAGCATAGCATATTAGCATATTAGCATATTAGCATATTAGCATATTAGCATAGCATATTAGCATATTAGCATATTAGCATATTAGCATAGCATATTAGCATAGCATATTAGCATATTAGCATATTAACATATTAGCATATTAGCATAGCATATTAACATATTAGCATATTAGCATATTAGCATAGCATATTAGCATATTAGCATATTAGCATATTAGCATATTAGCATATTAGCATAGCATATTAGCATATTAGCATATTAGCATATTAGCATAGCGTGTTAGCATATTAGCATATTAGCATATTAGCATATAAGCATATTAGCATATTAGCATTTTAGCATATTAGCATAGCATATTAGCATATTAGCATAGCGTGTTAGCATATTAGCATATTAGCATATTAGCATATTAGCATATTAGCATATTAGCATAGCATATTAGCATATTAGCATATTAGCATATTAGCATATTAGCATATTAGCATAGTGTGTTAGCATATTAGCATATTAGCATATTAGCATATTAGCATATTAGCATATTAGCATAGGCGTGTTAGCATATTAGCATATTAGCATATTAGCATATTAGCATAGCATATTAGCATATTAGCATATTAGCATATTAGCATAGCATATTAGCATATTAGCATATTAGCATATTAGCATATTAGCATATTAGCATATTAGCATAGCATATTAGCATATTAGCATATTAGCATATTAGCATATTAGCATAGCATATTAGCATATTAGCATATTAGCATATTAGCATAGTATATTAGCATATTAGCATATTAGCATATTAGCATATTAATATATTAGCATAGCATATTAGCATATTAGCATATTAGCATATTAACATATTAGCATAGCATATTAGCATATTAGCATATTAGCATATTAGCATAGCATATTAGCATATTAGCATATTAGCATATTAGCATATTAGCATAGCATATTAGCATAGCATATTAGCATATTAGCATATTAGCATATTAGCATAGCGTGTTAGCATATTAACATATTAGCATATTAGCATATTAGCAATATTAGCATAGCATATTAGCATATTAGCATATTAGCATATTAGCATAGCATATTAGCATATTAGCAATTAGCATATTAGCATAGCATATTAGCATATTAGCATATTAGCATAGCATATTAGCATATTAGAATATTAGCATATTAGCATATTAGCATATTAGCATAGCATATTAGCATATTAGCATATTAGCATAGCATATTAGCATATTAGCACATTAGCATATTAGCATATTAGCATATTAGCATAGCATATTAGCATATTAGCATATTAGCATATTAGCATATTAGCATATTAGCATATTAGCATAGCGTGTTAGCATATTAGCATATTAGCATATTAGCATATTAGCATATTAGCATAGCGTGTTAGCATATTAGCATATTAGTATATTAGCATAGCATATTAGCATATTAGCATATTAGCATATTAGCATAGCATATTAGCATATTAGCATATTAGCATATTAGCATATTAGCATAGCATATTAGCATATTAGCATATTAGCATATTAGCATATTAGCATAGCATATTAGCATATTAGCATATTAGCATATTAACATATTAGCATATTAACATATTAGCATATTAGCATAGCATATTAGCATATTAGCATATTAGCATATTAACATATTAGCATATTAGCATATTAGCATAGCATATTAGCATATTAGCATATTAGCATATTAGCATATTAGCATAGCATATTAGCATATTAGCATATTAGCATATTAGCATAGCATATTAGCATATTAGCATATTAGCATATTAGCATATTAGCATATTAGCATATTAGCATATTAGCATAGCATATTAGCATATTAGCATAGCGTGTTAGCATATTAGCATATTAGCATATTAGCATAGCATATTAGTATATTAACATATTAGCATATTAACATATTAGCATATTAGCATATTAGCATAGCATATTAGCATATTAGCATATTAGCATATTAGCATATTAGCATATTAGTATATTAGCATAGCATATTAGCATATTAGCATATTAGCATAGCATATTAGCATATTAGCATATTAGCATATTAGCATATTAGCATATTAGCATATTAGCATAGCATATTAGCATATTAGCATATTAGCATATTAGCATAGTATGTTAGCATATTAGCATATTAGCATATTAGCATATTAGCATATAAGCATATTAGCATATTAGCATATTAGCATATTAGCATAGCGTGTTTAGCATATTAGCATATTAGCATATTAGCATATTAGCATAGCATATTAGCATATTAGCATAGCATATTAGTATATTAGCATATTAGCATATTAGCATATTAGCATAGCATATAGCATATTAGCATATAAACATATTAGCATAACGTGTTAGCATATTAGCATATTAGCATATTAGCATATTAGCATATTAGCATATTAGCATAGCATATTAGCATATTAGCATATTAGCATATTAGCATATTAGCATAGCATATTAGCATATTAGCATAGCGTGTTAGCATATTAACATGTTAGCATAGCATATTAGCATATTAGCATATTAGCATATTAGCATAGCATATTAGCATATTAGCATATTAGCATATTAGCATAGCATATTAGCATATTAGCATATTAACATATTAGCATATTAGCATAGCATATTAGCATATTAGCATATTAGCATATTAGCATATTAGCATAGCATATTAGCATATTAGCATATTAGCATATTAGCATATCATATTAGCATATTAGCATATTAGCATATTAGCATATTAGCATAGCGTGTTAGCATATTAGCATATTAGCATATTAGCATATTAGCATATAAGCATATTAGCATATAGCATATTAGCATATTAGCATAGCGTGTTAGCATATTAGCATATTAGCATAGCATATTAGCATATTAGCATATTAGCATATTAGCTATTAGCATAGCATATTAGCATATTAGCATATAAGCATATTAGCATATCGTGTTAGCATATTAGCATATTAGCATAGTATATTAGCATAGCATATTAGCATAGGCATATTAGCATATTAGCATATTAGCATATTAGCATAGCGTGTTAGCATATTAGCATAGCGTGTTAGCATATTAGCGTATTAGCATATTAGCATATTAGCATATTAGCATATTAGCATATTAGCATATTAGTATAGCATATTAGCATAT
>NW_026043483.1:0-38869 GCF_023856365.1 Brienomyrus brachyistius
CTAGAGGCACCTGAAATGAGTAACACAAGGGCAGGAAGGAGAGGTAAAACAAACGCGGAACAGGCATGGCACGTTATACCACACTAGGGAGGAAACGGGAGGTTCAGGAGGGCAGGGTGTGGCAGGGATCCGTTTCAAAATTTAATTTTGGCTTGTACAAACCTTGGTAAAAGCTGCAAAAGATCGATCAACCACTTTCTGAGCTATTGTCTTAACAAACAAAGCATCTGTTGGGGTGGCGGTGTCTGGGGAATACCATGTGTAATACACCTTGTGAAGATTTATATGTAAAACAAAATATTTTTTGATTCTATCACACATATAGAAATTATCCATCCATCCATTTTCCAAACCGCTTATCCTATTGGGTCGCGGGGGGTCCGGAGCCTATCCCAGAATCAATGGGCACGAGGCAGGGAACAACCCAGGATGGGGGGCCAGCCCATCGCAGGGCACACTCACACACCATCCACTCACACACACACACCTACGGGCAATTCAGCAACTCCAATTAGCCCCAGCATGTTTTTGGACTGTGGGGGGAAACCGGAGTACCCAGAGGAAACCCCACAACGACATGGGGAGAACATGCAAACTCCACACACATGTGACCCAGGCGGAGACACGAACCCGGGTCCCAGAGGTGTGAGGCGACAGTGCTAACCACTGCACCACCATGCCGCCCCTTATAGAAATTATTCTAGGTTTAAATAGTAATTTAGCTGAGTAACTAGGCTGAAATTCTAGATAGTTGCAATTTTAAGAATTATTACTATTATTCACAGCTTTTAAGCATGCAGTTGGATGACGGATGGATGGATATTCAGCCACCAGAAATGCCAATTGTTGTTAAGAGGATCAAAGTCTGCAAAGTAGTATGCAGGGTTTAAGGCCAGAACACAGCATACTCTCCGACAGAAAGCATAAAGTTCACTGGGGGAATTTCTGTGGCCACTGCCTGAACAGCATGTGTGGAGAATGTTTATGAGGGTCGAGCCATGCAGAGCTGCTGGCCCTGGCATGTAATGATGAATCACAAATCAGTTAAAAATCGGTGCAAATGCATGAAGATTTAAACCGGCTGATGTGGAAAATGAATCACTATTGTAGGAGTACTTCACAGTACTTTAACAGAAAAACTGGTGTAATATTACATTTGATTTCACAATGTGAGTTTGACGTCAGATGTCACTGCGTATCACGTCGACATCGTACGTCAGTTTTTGGTTTTGAGCGAACGCGAGATGATGAATGAATTTGAAACTGAGGACGGCACAGTGGTTAGTGCTGGCTTCGGTCCAGGGCCCTTTCTGTGTGGAGTTCGCATGCTCTCCCCGTTTTCGCCGGGGACTCCAGGTTCCTCCCACGGTCCAAAAGCATGCAGGATAGGTTGACTGGTGAGTCTAAATTGGCCCTGTAGTTGTGTGAGTGTGTGCGACCTGCGGTGTGTAGGTGACTGCCTGGGCTTGGTTCCTGTCTGCGCCCCTTGTTCCCGGGATAGGCTCCGGTCTCCCCCGCGATCTCAGTTGGGATTAAGTGGTTTCAGAAAATGGATGGATGGACGCACCGCCCGATCTTCAATTGGCGGTGTGGCAGCATATTAGCTTTCCGGTAATCACAAACGAGGAGGAAACAGCGAGAAAAGCACAGACAAGACATAAACTGCATGCAAACATTGTAATAGACTGATAACATACACAAACAGGTCCACTGGCACCACCGTGAGCTGAGTGAAGATTATTAAAAGGGCAAAGCACGCTAAAAAGCTGCACATGCAAACCTTAGCTTATTTATTTGATTTATTTTTTTTTATTTACTTATTTTGATTTGGGATTTTTTTCAACAGTATTTTATTCAAATTCAGTTGCACTGTTCACAACAGTGTCAACAGTTCAGAAAGATAAATATAAGAATATTTTTGAATATATTTGTCTGCAGCTCATTCTGCAAAAAATGAGAAAATTGTATCGTGAACTCAGAATCGTGAATCGTATCAAATGGTGAGTTGAATGTATCGTTACATCCCTAGTTCTTACAGTAGTACTATGGTATGGTGGAGCCACATGACAGGAAGGCAGTACATTGCGAAGTCTGTTAAGAACATCATTCGCACTGAACTGCCCTCCATTGACCAGCTGTACTTTAACTGCCACAGTAACAAGGTTCAGTCTATAATCCAGGACTCTGACCACCATCCACAAACACTGACTAGCAGATTCATGAACAGCTTCATTCGCCAAACAATTCAAACCTGCAGCTTTTGCATCCCCTGTAACAGTCATTTCCACGGCAGCTGCACTGTACAGCTGTTACTGCACTTTATCCACCACTGACCACGTATCATCCAGTTTTGTCCTGCTTTGTATCGCACTGTTTCTGCACCATGTTGTCTTGTACTCCCTTGTGTTGTTATGCACCATCTGTGTTGTTCTGAGCAGTGCCATGATGCAATATTACAAAAAGATCTTGAGGAAATGCAGAGTTCTGGAGGAGATTCTCACAGATCATGGCATGTGTTTATACTGAAGAAACTGTACAAATTGCTAGACATAAAACACAGGACTGGCAACTGTGGTACGTTTTAACACCTTGATAAAAAACTTAAAATCCATAGTAAGTAGGACAACCTCATAGAACCTTTACTAGTCATTGTTCAGAAGATTAACACGGATTAAAAACCATTACTATGAAAGCACGCTAATCAGTTAAGTTGATTATGTGGAGAGAGAGAAAAAAAACTGTCTTTGAAAAAGATCAACCATAGAACGAAGCTGCAGCATTGACACCCCCTAGTGGTGATTTGAAGATAGTTCTGTCTGTAGCAGCTAAGCAGTAGATTTGGCGTCAGGTGCCATGACAAACTCAGTGCTGCTCGGTTTGAACGGCAGAAGCACAAAAATAAAGGGGGCATCTACTGCACGCCCCCCACCCTTGAAAATGGTACAAATTATCATGCAACAGTTTTCTTAAGTAAGTCTTTTTGGGCGTCTGCAGAAACCTCCACGATGCGATTGCCCTGATTAAGAAGTGCGCAGCGGATACAATTTGGGATGCATCGTTCATCCGATTTATTAATATATAATTATTAGTATGTCTATATTATTTTAGAAACGTTACTTGACGAATATTTTTCATTGAGATTGATTCCCCGTTTAAAATTTTGGTGACACTTCATATTTTTTAAGAGAGACAGACAATTTGACGCATGCAATTTGCAGAAATATGTTGTGCCGCTATAAAGTACACAGGCAGCATGACAAACATAAGTACTCACTGAAGCCACGACATACGCCCGGCTGGCCCCAGCGGTACCCCTAAGAAGAAGGCTTTTTTCACAACCCACGACCATCACGAGGGCAAAAAAAACTGAATAGCCTAGAATTTAGTTAATTACAAGGCACATATTTATTGGAGCAAGAGCTCTAACATAAAACTACCTTGTAATTATAAAGTATTATGGCTGTGAACAATGTACAAACAGGCACAGAAAGTAAAATACTCCAAAAATGCAAAGAACCTAAATATTTTTGTTTCCACCGATTCACTCTTGATGTGTTAGGAGTCACAGTTCAGTAGCCTATTCTTCAGTATCTGCATTTAAGACCACCAACTGCTCTTTCTCCTCCTTCGCTCGTCGGCTCAGAGTATTGGACTTGGTAAGTAATGTTGCCCTTTTGGTTCCAGCAGCACTCTCTGCTTCCTCTGCCATGTGCTCAGCATCCTTTTGTAAACTCTCACATACACTTTCCAGTGAGACTCTCTTCCTCTTGAGTTCCTCAAGTTTTCTTTTTTGCTTTTCGCTCATCTTTCACCTTTGGTCAGAGGCGCTTTGGTTGCTCCCCCACACACTCTGACATGGTCGCATATAAGCCTCTGTGCAACAACTGTTTCCTCTGATAAGTTGCAGGTCTCCACCTCTATTCGTTCCACTTCGGCTTGCCCATAGGACAGCAGCAGCAAGTTCTTGCAGAACATCCAGAGGTCAGGATAAGGCCCACTAACTTTTTGATGTAAAAAGACATCAACTTTGGATGGTGCTGAAGGAATGAAGGATATAAAATCCAAGCCTTTTGCCTCATTGTGCAGGTGATTATCAGACTGCTGGGATATTGCATCACCTGTAATTACATTAATTACAGTAGATTAGATGCAGATCAACAATGTCAATACACAGAATCACATGTAGAATAGGAAAGTGATTTATAACCCAATTTTCCTATGATACCATAAATGTGCAATCATTTTAATTTAATCTTGAGATATCTCTAGGCTCATCAAAGAAAATATAACTGGGCTGATGCTTCTTTTCAAACACCAAGAGTCGGTCTTCTAAATACTGCTAAAATCTACGTGTTAACACTATTCAGTTCAGGGACGGATTATGGGTTGTGTGGGCCCCTGGGTAAAACGTTCGCGAGGCCCCCCCCCACCACCACCACCTGCACCACCACCACAACCACCACAAGTCAAGGGCCCTTGGCAGCCAAACACCCTCCCTATAGGGTCAGGGGACCTTGTAGGCAGAGGATCAAAGAATGTAGGCCCTCTAAAATAGACAAACGAAAATACATTGCTGATAAGCGTTGCAAATTGTTTTGGGCTTGGGGCCCACGGGCCCCCTGCACCCCAAGGGCCCCTGGGCAGCGGCCCCGCTAACCCGGTTTGTAATCCGTCCCTGATTCAGTTAGATGTGAAAAAAGAAAAGCATAATTTAAAAATAATATTCTGAACTATCCTATTCTTATCCTATGATTTACCAGCAGATATCCTGCCTGCCAACCGATTCTCCTGCGCAAACTTCTGCATGAGATTTCTCCTTTTCTGCTGGCAGTTATCTGGCTGGTGTGCATTTTGTTTGGGTCCAAGCACGTCATCTCATGTACAATCGAGTACTTCAGAGGGCATTTATCCAAGGCCTTTTTGCACATTTTTGAGAGCACAATCTGGCAATTTTTTTTAATCTGAAGGACACCAAGGTCACTTCCACTGCCTTTGGCTCCTGACTGTCTCTGACAAAAAGATGGTTTGTCAAATTTCCAGAATCTTTCTGCACACTCAGCCCAAGGTTAACACTACCTCAGCTGTACATATCAAACCAGCTCAAACTCCATGTTATTCACATATTTTTTACTTCACAATTGTTTGATACATTTGTATGTAAAGATACCAGTGAATTCACAGAAGTCCCACCTTGATGACAGCCATTCCTATATCCACCTCCTTTGGACTGAGCCAGAGTTTTTGCCTGTACAACAGCTGTACATGTTGCTACACAACACTTAAACATTCTATTTCCTCAATGAACTATTTTTTTTGCAGCAAAAGCCATGAAGCAGCAATAAAATCTTTAAAATATGCTTACCAATAAATATGGTTCTCCCATTTAAACACATGTAAAGATAAACCATGGATATTTAAAAATCATGGGTTCGTTAATGAGTTTAAATGTTATTGAATGGCTTACCTTAAACTTCTCCAGTAAGTCTTCAGCGGTGGAGTGGCTCATGTACTGTGATCCCAGAACCAGGACTGCACTCGAGAGCCATTCTCATAATTCACCCAATACCTGACATGCACATCCAGTTGTTTTCTTTTGATGGTCCTGTTCATACTTACGTCAAACATGACAACGAAGCTCCCTTTTAATATATGGAGCGAGTCCAAATCGCGCAAGAAAAGCGGTTTTATCTTTACCACAAGTGACCCTGCGAGTCAGGGAACATCACCCTGGAGACGGTGTGAATGTCATCATTGGACGTATAGGAGTGATGTCGGCAAACCGTTTGCAAAGCCCATAGCACTTCTGCTTTCAGTGTGGGTTGAGGAGGATGTACTGAAGGCATTATTTGTCATGGGATCCGGAGACACTGCCAAAACGGGTGTAGGCCTATCTTTAGAGGTTGTACTTATCTCCACTGAATAAACATAAATCTGGGCTTATTCTATACTGAACAAAAATATAAACGCAACACTCTTGTTTCTGCTCCCATTTTTCATGAGATGGACTTAAAGACCTACAATTCATTCCAGATACACAATATTACCATTTCTCTCAAACATTTCTCACAAATCAGTCTAAATGTGTGATAGTGAGCACTTCTGCTTTGCTGAGATAATCCATCCCACCTCACAGGTGTGCCACATCAAGATGCTGATCTGACATCATGGGTAGTGCACAGGTGTACCTTATACTGCCCACAATAAAAGGCCACCCTGGAATGTGCAGTTTTTTGCTTTATTGGGGGTCTGGGGACTCAGAACCGGTCAGTATCTGGTGTGACCACCATTTGCCTCATGCAATGCAACACATCTTCTTCGCATAGAGTTTATCAGATTGTCAATTGTGGCCTGTGGAATGTTGGTCCACTCCTCTTCAATGGCTGTGCGAAGTTGTTGGATATTAGTGGGAACTGGTACACGCTGTCGTATACGCCGGTCAAGCACATCCCAAACAAGAGCAGCTGACCTGAGAAATAAGAAATAAGCTAAGCTGGAAACCTGGACCCTCCGACCAAGAATGCGTGAAGTACCCTCAGAAGGTCTACTAGAAGATGTACGTAGAAGACTACTACAGATCAGCTGATCTACACCACAGCAACAGTGATCCTTGAGCTGGAGCCGGACCGTCTTTGAAGACTCCGTAAATCTCCGTATAATAATATATATCTACGGGAACGAGAAAGGAGAAAGCAGAGAACAAGAACAAGATTTGTAAATGTAAGATTTGAAGGACCCCCGGCATGAAAAATAGAATAGTTCTCGTCATTAGTGAACATGTGTCTCGTCATTGTGTATCATGGACAGTAAGAGGGGGATCAATAGAGTGTTGTTATTATAACGTCTAAAAAGTCTGTCGATAAATCAATAAGAAAATAAATGAAGTCGTTTTCGCGAACACGCGAACAGGGGCCGGACCGACTGTAGGGGGCGTGGCCAGAGACAGCCATAGCTGTCAAGTCTCCCGTTTTGGCCGGGAAACTACCGTATTTTACTTCTCTTTCCCGCCGTCCTCCCGTATTAGTATTTTCCCGTAAATCTCCCTTATATTATATAGTTGCTGGATAGTGTAGTGGTAAGATCGCCGCCTTTCACACGGGAGACCGGGGTTCGAATCCCGGTTGTGGCCAAAAATATATTTTATATATTTTATATATTTATATTTATATTTATATTATATTTTATATAATTTATATTATTTTATATTTCCTGTCTTAAAATGTAAGGGATACTGGAGCCTCCCGTTTTGGCCGGGAAACTACCGTATTTTACTTCTCTTTCCCGCCGTCCTCCCGTATTAGTATTTTCCCGTAAATCTCCCTTATATTATATAGTTGCTGGATAGTGTAGTGGTAAGATCGCCGCCTTTCACACGGGAGACCGGGGTTCGAATCCCGGTTGTGGCCAAAAATATATTTTATATATTTTATATATTTATATTTATATTTATATTATATTTTATATAATTTATATTATTTTATATTTCCTGTCTTAAAATGTAAGGGATACTGGAGCCTCCCGTTTTGGCCGGGAAACTACCGTATTTTACTTCTCTTTCCCGCCGTCCTCCCGTATTATTTTCCCGTAAATCTCCCTTATAATATATATATATATATATATTATATTATATAGTTGCTGGATAGTGTAGTGGTAAGATCGCCGCCTTTCACACGGGAGACCGGGGTTCGAATCCCGGTTGTGGCCAGAAACAACTGCTATCACAACTAGAGATTGATGAGGTACAACACGATTGCTACGACAAGGGGGAGCCAGGACGACAGGTCAGGGGGGAGATATCATCATCCCCACATTCCGAGATTGGGTACCAAGCCCCATATATATTAGTAGGCTGAATACAAGAGAGACTAGTAGGCTGAATACAAGAGCAGCTGACCTAAGAAATAAGCTAAGCTGGACCAAGAATGCGTGAAGTACCCTCAGAAGGTCTACTAGAAGATGTACGTAGAAGACTACTACAGATCAGCTGATCTACACCACAGCAACAGTGATCCTTGAGCTGGAGCCGGACCGTCTTTGAAGACTCCGTAAATCTCCGTATAATAATATATATCTACGGGAACGAGAAAGGAGAAAGATAAAAATAATAATAATAATAATAATAAAATAATTTAATAATAAGAGAAAAATAAGAGAATAGTTCTCGTCATTAGTTCTCGATAGAATAGTTCTCGAACATGTGTCTCTGTATCATGGACAGTAATCAATAGAGTGTTGTTATTATAACGTCTAAAAAGTCTGTCGATAAATCAATAAGAAAATAAATGAAGTCGTTTTCGCGAACACGCGAACAGGGGCCGGACCGACTGTAGGGGGCGTGGCCAGAGACAGCCATAGCTGTCAAGTCTCCCGTTTTGGCCGGGAAACTACCGTATTTTACTTCTCTTTCCCGCCGTCCTCCCGTATTAGTATTTTCCCGTAAATCTCCCTTATATTATATAGTTGCTGGATAGTGTAGTGGTAAGATCGCCGCCTTTCACACGGGAGACCGGGGTTCGAATCCCGTTTGTGGCCAAAAATATATTTTATATATTTTATATATTTATATTTATATTATATTTTATATAATTTATATTATTTTATATTTCCTGTCTTAAAATGTAAGGGATACTGGAGCCTCCCGTTTTGGCCGGGAAACTACCGTATTTTACTTCTCTTTCCCGCCGTCCTCCCGTATTAGTATTTTCCCGTAAATCTCCCTTATATTATATAGTTGCTGGATAGTGTAGTGGTAAGATCGCCGCCTTTCACACGGGAGACCGGGGTTCGAATCCCGGTTGTGGCCAAAAATATATTTTATATATTTTATATATTTATATTTATATTTAAAAGCCTGAGGCGACAGTGGCAAGGAAACTCCCTCTAGCAGGAAGAAACCTTGAGTGGAACCTAGACTCAGAAGGGGACCCCATCCTCCTCTGGGCGACCAAGGAGCATGAAACTGCATTTACATTGACATTCATTAGAGTTCATATAGTTATAAAGTCCCAGTTGGTTTCATGTAGTTATATCCAGGAGTCCAGGTGCGGGTTCACACGGTGTAGTCGGCTCGGTATCAGCTCGAAAAAGAGAAGATGGAGAAGAGTTATTGCCCTACACCTAACCGGCAGGACTAAAGCAACTATGACAGCCTGCCTAAAAGAGTGACCTGGAAGGAAGCACAGGCATGAGGGTTTACAGAGGTTTTGGCGTCAAGCCACCTCCCATCCACAGCTTAAGTGATCGGCGAGAGTGGCAGGACGACAGCACCAATCCCCCCTTTCCCCTTCAATCTCAAATAACTATGAACCTCCAGATTTCCCATTCACCTTAGAAAAGAAGATTTAACTATCCAAAAGACTGGCGAAAGAGGTACATCTTAAGCCTTGACTTAAAAGCAGAGATTGTGTCTGAGTTCCGAACACTAATAGGAAGTTTATTCCATAGCTGTGGTGCTTTATGAGCAAATGCTCTTCCCCCAAAGGTAATGTTCTTTATTCTGGGTACGGATAGAATACCTCCATCTCGTCATCTAAGTGTATGATTCGGAACGCAAATGAGGTCACTCACATACTGCGGTGCAAGACCATTTACAGCTTTATAGGTTAAGAGCAGTGTTTTGTAGTCAACACGAAATCTAACTGGCAGCCAGTGCAGTGAAGATAAAATTGGGGTAATATGATTATATGTTTTAGTTTAACTATTGCTAGTAGCGGTTCAATCAATGCTGGGAGCATCGCTGAATAATTTTGATGGAACAGGTTCTAGCATACAAGTAGATGAATTTGAAGATAAAATTAAGTACATCAGTTCTGACTGGTTAACCAATATTCAATATTCAAAATGTTCTGTTTAATTGAGCATATTTTTGGTCAAAAAGTTTCATAAAGTCGTCACTGGAAAATAACCAGTGGTCTGGTTATTAGTCAGCTTGGACACCATAGTAAATAGGAATCTAGGATTATTTTTGTTTATTTCAATTAGTTCTGATAGATACTAGATGATTTGGCGGCACTAAGAGCCTTTTTGTAGCTACCCATAGCCTCTTTCCATGCTAGTTCGAACACCACTAGTTTAGTATGATGCCACTTACATTCTGTAAGGACATAAAACTTATAGGTCCTGCAGGCCCCAACTCTGATCAGCCTGCATCAGTCTATTTCAGAGCTCCGCTGGCCCAGGCAAGACTGGACTCAACTCGTCAAACCACCCCTTTTAAGGAAGGCAAAGGCCTGCCGGCTCCTGAGAGACTGGATAGGAATAACTGGAGCAGCACAGAAAAAGCAAGACCTTTCACCCCCGGAGTGACCAGAGTTCCACAATCAATCCACAGCAACAACAGCTGTCAGCCTCCAGACACAGACACCTTTTCCACTATAAACAGGATAACTCAGCACACATAGATGTTAGGGACAAATACACGCATGTTTGGTCTCGTTTGAATAGGCATGAGACGAGGAGTATTATACTCTCAGATTTAAGGCAGTATAGCTTTTCCTAAGAGAAATACAGAAACTTCGGCTCAACCCACCAAACTGAGAGAGATTCTCTCATGGTAGAACAAGGGAATTACAACCACCCCCTAAAGTGATCTGATTGGCTGGGGACTTGAGAACCAAGGTCAGCAATGCCCCTAAAATTAACCATTGACCGAAATTAGTCAGTCTTCAGAAACATGCCATCACCTGGTCTGGATACTTAAGGAAGGGCTTCAGAAGTAGTCGGGGAGTCACTCTGTAATCAGAGCTCCCGCAGAGAACTGGGTGAAAGTCTATCTGTAGTCAGATACTTTCCACAGAACTTTGTTCACTCTCAGCTGAGGAATGTGAATACATGATATGAAGACAACTGGATCACAACTGGATCACGGGGGAATCATAAGCAGGGAAGAACACACAGGCAAACAGCAGCAGCAACATTAAAGGCAGGACTGAGAAGCACATTTATACAAGGCTAAGCAGGGAGCAAACTAGAGGCACCTGAAATGAGTAACACAAGGGCAGGAAGGAGAGGTAAAACAAACGCGGAACAGGCATGGCACGTTATACCACACTAGGGAGGAAACGGGAGGTTCAGGAGGGCAGGGTGTGGCAGGGATCCGTTTCAAAATTTAATTTTGGCTTGTACAAACCTTGGTAAAAGCTGCAAAAGATCGATCAACCACTTTCTGAGCTATTGTCTTAACAAACAAAGCATCTGTTGGGGTGGCGGTGTCTGGGGAATACCATGTGTAATACACCTTGTGAAGATTTATATGTAAAACAAAATATTTTTTGATTCTATCACACATATAGAAATTATCCATCCATCCATTTTCCAAACCGCTTATCCTATTGGGTCGCGGGGGGTCCGGAGCCTATCCCAGAATCAATGGGCACGAGGCAGGGAACAACCCAGGATGGGGGGCCAGCCCATCGCAGGGCACACTCACACACCATCCACTCACACACACACACCTACGGGCAATTCAGCAACTCCAATTAGCCCCAGCATGTTTTTGGACTGTGGGGGGAAACCGGAGTACCCAGAGGAAACCCCACAACGACATGGGGAGAACATGCAAACTCCACACACATGTGACCCAGGCGGAGACACGAACCCGGGTCCCAGAGGTGTGAGGCGACAGTGCTAACCACTGCACCACCATGCCGCCCCTTATAGAAATTATTCTAGGTTTAAATAGTAATTTAGCTGAGTAACTAGGCTGAAATTCTAGATAGTTGCAATTTTAAGAATTATTACTATTATTCACAGCTTTTAAGCATGCAGTTGGATGACGGATGGATGGATATTCAGCCACCAGAAATGCCAATTGTTGTTAAGAGGATCAAAGTCTGCAAAGTAGTATGCAGGGTTTAAGGCCAGAACACAGCATACTCTCCGACAGAAAGCATAAAGTTCACTGGGGGAATTTCTGTGGCCACTGCCTGAACAGCATGTGTGGAGAATGTTTATGAGGGTCGAGCCATGCAGAGCTGCTGGCCCTGGCATGTAATGATGAATCACAAATCAGTTAAAAATCGGTGCAAATGCATGAAGATTTAAACCGGCTGATGTGGAAAATGAATCACTATTGTAGGAGTACTTCACAGTACTTTAACAGAAAAACTGGTGTAATATTACATTTGATTTCACAATGTGAGTTTGACGTCAGATGTCACTGCGTATCACGTCGACATCGTACGTCAGTTTTTGGTTTTGAGCGAACGCGAGATGATGAATGAATTTGAAACTGAGGACGGCACAGTGGTTAGTGCTGGCTTCGGTCCAGGGCCCTTTCTGTGTGGAGTTCGCATGCTCTCCCCGTTTTCGCCGGGGACTCCAGGTTCCTCCCACGGTCCAAAAGCATGCAGGATAGGTTGACTGGTGAGTCTAAATTGGCCCTGTAGTTGTGTGAGTGTGTGCGACCTGCGGTGTGTAGGTGACTGCCTGGGCTTGGTTCCTGTCTGCGCCCCTTGTTCCCGGGATAGGCTCCGGTCTCCCCCGCGATCTCAGTTGGGATTAAGTGGTTTCAGAAAATGGATGGATGGACGCACCGCCCGATCTTCAATTGGCGGTGTGGCAGCATATTAGCTTTCCGGTAATCACAAACGAGGAGGAAACAGCGAGAAAAGCACAGACAAGACATAAACTGCATGCAAACATTGTAATAGACTGATAACATACACAAACAGGTCCACTGGCACCACCGTGAGCTGAGTGAAGATTATTAAAAGGGCAAAGCACGCTAAAAAGCTGCACATGCAAACCTTAGCTTATTTATTTGATTTATTTTTTTTTATTTACTTATTTTGATTTGGGATTTTTTTCAACAGTATTTTATTCAAATTCAGTTGCACTGTTCACAACAGTGTCAACAGTTCAGAAAGATAAATATAAGAATATTTTTGAATATATTTGTCTGCAGCTCATTCTGCAAAAAATGAGAAAATTGTATCGTGAACTCAGAATCGTGAATCGTATCAAATGGTGAGTTGAATGTATCGTTACATCCCTAGTTCTTACAGTAGTACTATGGTATGGTGGAGCCACATGACAGGAAGGCAGTACATTGCGAAGTCTGTTAAGAACATCATTCGCACTGAACTGCCCTCCATTGACCAGCTGTACTTTAACTGCCACAGTAACAAGGTTCAGTCTATAATCCAGGACTCTGACCACCATCCACAAACACTGACTAGCAGATTCATGAACAGCTTCATTCGCCAAACAATTCAAACCTGCAGCTTTTGCATCCCCTGTAACAGTCATTTCCACGGCAGCTGCACTGTACAGCTGTTACTGCACTTTATCCACCACTGACCACGTATCATCCAGTTTTGTCCTGCTTTGTATCGCACTGTTTCTGCACCATGTTGTCTTGTACTCCCTTGTGTTGTTATGCACCATCTGTGTTGTTCTGAGCAGTGCCATGATGCAATATTACAAAAAGATCTTGAGGAAATGCAGAGTTCTGGAGGAGATTCTCACAGATCATGGCATGTGTTTATACTGAAGAAACTGTACAAATTGCTAGACATAAAACACAGGACTGGCAACTGTGGTACGTTTTAACACCTTGATAAAAAACTTAAAATCCATAGTAAGTAGGACAACCTCATAGAACCTTTACTAGTCATTGTTCAGAAGATTAACACGGATTAAAAACCATTACTATGAAAGCACGCTAATCAGTTAAGTTGATTATGTGGAGAGAGAGAAAAAAAACTGTCTTTGAAAAAGATCAACCATAGAACGAAGCTGCAGCATTGACACCCCCTAGTGGTGATTTGAAGATAGTTCTGTCTGTAGCAGCTAAGCAGTAGATTTGGCGTCAGGTGCCATGACAAACTCAGTGCTGCTCGGTTTGAACGGCAGAAGCACAAAAATAAAGGGGGCATCTACTGCACGCCCCCCACCCTTGAAAATGGTACAAATTATCATGCAACAGTTTTCTTAAGTAAGTCTTTTTGGGCGTCTGCAGAAACCTCCACGATGCGATTGCCCTGATTAAGAAGTGCGCAGCGGATACAATTTGGGATGCATCGTTCATCCGATTTATTAATATATAATTATTAGTATGTCTATATTATTTTAGAAACGTTACTTGACGAATATTTTTCATTGAGATTGATTCCCCGTTTAAAATTTTGGTGACACTTCATATTTTTTAAGAGAGACAGACAATTTGACGCATGCAATTTGCAGAAATATGTTGTGCCGCTATAAAGTACACAGGCAGCATGACAAACATAAGTACTCACTGAAGCCACGACATACGCCCGGCTGGCCCCAGCGGTACCCCTAAGAAGAAGGCTTTTTTCACAACCCACGACCATCACGAGGGCAAAAAAAACTGAATAGCCTAGAATTTAGTTAATTACAAGGCACATATTTATTGGAGCAAGAGCTCTAACATAAAACTACCTTGTAATTATAAAGTATTATGGCTGTGAACAATGTACAAACAGGCACAGAAAGTAAAATACTCCAAAAATGCAAAGAACCTAAATATTTTTGTTTCCACCGATTCACTCTTGATGTGTTAGGAGTCACAGTTCAGTAGCCTATTCTTCAGTATCTGCATTTAAGACCACCAACTGCTCTTTCTCCTCCTTCGCTCGTCGGCTCAGAGTATTGGACTTGGTAAGTAATGTTGCCCTTTTGGTTCCAGCAGCACTCTCTGCTTCCTCTGCCATGTGCTCAGCATCCTTTTGTAAACTCTCACATACACTTTCCAGTGAGACTCTCTTCCTCTTGAGTTCCTCAAGTTTTCTTTTTTGCTTTTCGCTCATCTTTCACCTTTGGTCAGAGGCGCTTTGGTTGCTCCCCCACACACTCTGACATGGTCGCATATAAGCCTCTGTGCAACAACTGTTTCCTCTGATAAGTTGCAGGTCTCCACCTCTATTCGTTCCACTTCGGCTTGCCCATAGGACAGCAGCAGCAAGTTCTTGCAGAACATCCAGAGGTCAGGATAAGGCCCACTAACTTTTTGATGTAAAAAGACATCAACTTTGGATGGTGCTGAAGGAATGAAGGATATAAAATCCAAGCCTTTTGCCTCATTGTGCAGGTGATTATCAGACTGCTGGGATATTGCATCACCTGTAATTACATTAATTACAGTAGATTAGATGCAGATCAACAATGTCAATACACAGAATCACATGTAGAATAGGAAAGTGATTTATAACCCAATTTTCCTATGATACCATAAATGTGCAATCATTTTAATTTAATCTTGAGATATCTCTAGGCTCATCAAAGAAAATATAACTGGGCTGATGCTTCTTTTCAAACACCAAGAGTCGGTCTTCTAAATACTGCTAAAATCTACGTGTTAACACTATTCAGTTCAGGGACGGATTATGGGTTGTGTGGGCCCCTGGGTAAAACGTTCGCGAGGCCCCCCCCCACCACCACCACCTGCACCACCACCACAACCACCACAAGTCAAGGGCCCTTGGCAGCCAAACACCCTCCCTATAGGGTCAGGGGACCTTGTAGGCAGAGGATCAAAGAATGTAGGCCCTCTAAAATAGACAAACGAAAATACATTGCTGATAAGCGTTGCAAATTGTTTTGGGCTTGGGGCCCACGGGCCCCCTGCACCCCAAGGGCCCCTGGGCAGCGGCCCCGCTAACCCGGTTTGTAATCCGTCCCTGATTCAGTTAGATGTGAAAAAAGAAAAGCATAATTTAAAAATAATATTCTGAACTATCCTATTCTTATCCTATGATTTACCAGCAGATATCCTGCCTGCCAACCGATTCTCCTGCGCAAACTTCTGCATGAGATTTCTCCTTTTCTGCTGGCAGTTATCTGGCTGGTGTGCATTTTGTTTGGGTCCAAGCACGTCATCTCATGTACAATCGAGTACTTCAGAGGGCATTTATCCAAGGCCTTTTTGCACATTTTTGAGAGCACAATCTGGCAATTTTTTTTAATCTGAAGGACACCAAGGTCACTTCCACTGCCTTTGGCTCCTGACTGTCTCTGACAAAAAGATGGTTTGTCAAATTTCCAGAATCTTTCTGCACACTCAGCCCAAGGTTAACACTACCTCAGCTGTACATATCAAACCAGCTCAAACTCCATGTTATTCACATATTTTTTACTTCACAATTGTTTGATACATTTGTATGTAAAGATACCAGTGAATTCACAGAAGTCCCACCTTGATGACAGCCATTCCTATATCCACCTCCTTTGGACTGAGCCAGAGTTTTTGCCTGTACAACAGCTGTACATGTTGCTACACAACACTTAAACATTCTATTTCCTCAATGAACTATTTTTTTTGCAGCAAAAGCCATGAAGCAGCAATAAAATCTTTAAAATATGCTTACCAATAAATATGGTTCTCCCATTTAAACACATGTAAAGATAAACCATGGATATTTAAAAATCATGGGTTCGTTAATGAGTTTAAATGTTATTGAATGGCTTACCTTAAACTTCTCCAGTAAGTCTTCAGCGGTGGAGTGGCTCATGTACTGTGATCCCAGAACCAGGACTGCACTCGAGAGCCATTCTCATAATTCACCCAATACCTGACATGCACATCCAGTTGTTTTCTTTTGATGGTCCTGTTCATACTTACGTCAAACATGACAACGAAGCTCCCTTTTAATATATGGAGCGAGTCCAAATCGCGCAAGAAAAGCGGTTTTATCTTTACCACAAGTGACCCTGCGAGTCAGGGAACATCACCCTGGAGACGGTGTGAATGTCATCATTGGACGTATAGGAGTGATGTCGGCAAACCGTTTGCAAAGCCCATAGCACTTCTGCTTTCAGTGTGGGTTGAGGAGGATGTACTGAAGGCATTATTTGTCATGGGATCCGGAGACACTGCCAAAACGGGTGTAGGCCTATCTTTAGAGGTTGTACTTATCTCCACTGAATAAACATAAATCTGGGCTTATTCTATACTGAACAAAAATATAAACGCAACACTCTTGTTTCTGCTCCCATTTTTCATGAGATGGACTTAAAGACCTACAATTCATTCCAGATACACAATATTACCATTTCTCTCAAACATTTCTCACAAATCAGTCTAAATGTGTGATAGTGAGCACTTCTGCTTTGCTGAGATAATCCATCCCACCTCACAGGTGTGCCACATCAAGATGCTGATCTGACATCATGGGTAGTGCACAGGTGTACCTTATACTGCCCACAATAAAAGGCCACCCTGGAATGTGCAGTTTTTTGCTTTATTGGGGGTCTGGGGACTCAGAACCGGTCAGTATCTGGTGTGACCACCATTTGCCTCATGCAATGCAACACATCTTCTTCGCATAGAGTTTATCAGATTGTCAATTGTGGCCTGTGGAATGTTGGTCCACTCCTCTTCAATGGCTGTGCGAAGTTGTTGGATATTAGTGGGAACTGGTACACGCTGTCGTATACGCCGGTCAAGCACATCCCAAACAAGAGCAGCTGACCTGAGAAATAAGAAATAAGCTAAGCTGGAAACCTGGACCCTCCGACCAAGAATGCGTGAAGTACCCTCAGAAGGTCTACTAGAAGATGTACGTAGAAGACTACTACAGATCAGCTGATCTACACCACAGCAACAGTGATCCTTGAGCTGGAGCCGGACCGTCTTTGAAGACTCCGTAAATCTCCGTATAATAATATATATCTACGGGAACGAGAAAGGAGAAAGCAGAGAACAAGAACAAGATTTGTAAATGTAAGATTTGAAGGACCCCCGGCATGAAAAATAGAATAGTTCTCGTCATTAGTGAACATGTGTCTCGTCATTGTGTATCATGGACAGTAAGAGGGGGATCAATAGAGTGTTGTTATTATAACGTCTAAAAAGTCTGTCGATAAATCAATAAGAAAATAAATGAAGTCGTTTTCGCGAACACGCGAACAGGGGCCGGACCGACTGTAGGGGGCGTGGCCAGAGACAGCCATAGCTGTCAAGTCTCCCGTTTTGGCCGGGAAACTACCGTATTTTACTTCTCTTTCCCGCCGTCCTCCCGTATTAGTATTTTCCCGTAAATCTCCCTTATATTATATAGTTGCTGGATAGTGTAGTGGTAAGATCGCCGCCTTTCACACGGGAGACCGGGGTTCGAATCCCGGTTGTGGCCAAAAATATATTTTATATATTTTATATATTTATATTTATATTTATATTATATTTTATATAATTTATATTATTTTATATTTCCTGTCTTAAAATGTAAGGGATACTGGAGCCTCCCGTTTTGGCCGGGAAACTACCGTATTTTACTTCTCTTTCCCGCCGTCCTCCCGTATTAGTATTTTCCCGTAAATCTCCCTTATATTATATAGTTGCTGGATAGTGTAGTGGTAAGATCGCCGCCTTTCACATGGGAGACCGGGGTTCGAATCCCGGTTGTGGCCAAAAATATATTTTATATATTTTATATATTTATATTTATATTTAAAAGCCTGAGGCGACAGTGGCAAGGAAACTCCCTCTAGCAGGAAGAAACCTTGAGTGGAACCTAGACTCAGAAGGGGACCCCATCCTCCTCTGGGCGACCAAGGAGCATGAAACTGCATTTACATTGACATTCATTAGAGTTCATATAGTTATAAAGTCCCAGTTGGTTTCATGTAGTTATATCCAGGAGTCCAGGTGCGGGTTCACACGGTGTAGTCGGCTCGGTATCAGCTCGAAAAAGAGAAGATGGAGAAGAGTTATTGCCCTACACCTAACCGGCAGGACTAAAGCAACTATGACAGCCTGCCTAAAAGAGTGACCTGGAAGGAAGCACAGGCATGAGGGTTTACAGAGGTTTTGGCGTCAAGCCACCTCCCATCCACAGCTTAAGTGATCGGCGAGAGTGGCAGGACGACAGCACCAATCCCCCCTTTCCCCTTCAATCTCAAATAACTATGAACCTCCAGATTTCCCATTCACCTTAGAAAAGAAGATTTAACTATCCAAAAGACTGGCGAAAGAGGTACATCTTAAGCCTTGACTTAAAAGCAGAGATTGTGTCTGAGTTCCGAACACTAATAGGAAGTTTATTCCATAGCTGTGGTGCTTTATGAGCAAATGCTCTTCCCCCAAAGGTAATGTTCTTTATTCTGGGTACGGATAGAATACCTCCATCTCGTCATCTAAGTGTATGATTCGGAACGCAAATGAGGTCACTCACATACTGCGGTGCAAGACCATTTACAGCTTTATAGGTTAAGAGCAGTGTTTTGTAGTCAACACGAAATCTAACTGGCAGCCAGTGCAGTGAAGATAAAATTGGGGTAATATGATTATATGTTTTAGTTTAACTATTGCTAGTAGCGGTTCAATCAATGCTGGGAGCATCGCTGAATAATTTTGATGGAACAGGTTCTAGCATACAAGTAGATGAATTTGAAGATAAAATTAAGTACATCAGTTCTGACTGGTTAACCAATATTCAATATTCAAAATGTTCTGTTTAATTGAGCATATTTTTGGTCAAAAAGTTTCATAAAGTCGTCACTGGAAAATAACCAGTGGTCTGGTTATTAGTCAGCTTGGACACCATAGTAAATAGGAATCTAGGATTATTTTTGTTTATTTCAATTAGTTCTGATAGATACTAGATGATTTGGCGGCACTAAGAGCCTTTTGTAGCTACCCATAGCCTCTTTCCATGCTAGTTCGAACACCACTAGTTTAGTATGATGCCACTTACATTCTGTAAGGACATAAAACTTATAGGTCCTGCAGGCCCCAACTCTGATCAGCCTGCATCAGTCTATTTCAGAGCTCCGCTGGCCCAGGCAAGACTGGACTCAACTCGTCAAACCACCCCTTTTAAGGAAGGCAAAGGCCTGCCGGCTCCTGAGAGACTGGATAGGAATAACTGGAGCAGCACAGAAAAAGCAAGACCTTTCACCCCCGGAGTGACCAGAGTTCCACAATCAATCCACAGCAACAACAGCTGTCAGCCTCCAGACACAGACACCTTTTCCACTATAAACAGGATAACTCAGCACACATAGATGTTAGGGACAAATACACGCATGTTTGGTCTCGTTTGAATAGGCATGAGACGAGGAGTATTATACTCTCAGATTTAAGGCAGTATAGCTTTTCCTAAGAGAAATACAGAAACTTCGGCTCAACCCACCAAACTGAGAGAGATTCTCTCATGGTAGAACAAGGGAATTACAACCACCCCCTAAAGTGATCTGATTGGCTGGGGACTTGAGAACCAAGGTCAGCAATGCCCCTAAAATTAACCATTGACCGAAATTAGTCAGTCTTCAGAAACATGCCATCACCTGGTCTGGATACTTAAGGAAGGGCTTCAGAAGTAGTCGGGGAGTCACTCTGTAATCAGAGCTCCCGCAGAGAACTGGGTGAAAGTCTATCTGTAGTCAGATACTTTCCACAGAACTTTGTTCACTCTCAGCTGAGGAATGTGAATACATGATATGAAGACAACTGGATCACAACTGGATCACGGGGGAATCATAAGCAGGGAAGAACACACAGGCAAACAGCAGCAGCAACATTAAAGGCAGGACTGAGAAGCACATTTATACAAGGCTAAGCAGGGAGCAAACTAGAGGCACCTGAAATGAGTAACACAAGGGCAGGAAGGAGAGGTAAAACAAACGCGGAACAGGCATGGCACGTTATACCACACTAGGGAGGAAACGGGAGGTTCAGGAGGGCAGGGTGTGGCAGGGATCCGTTTCAAAATTTAATTTTGGCTTGTACAAACCTTGGTAAAAGCTGCAAAAGATCGATCAACCACTTTCTGAGCTATTGTCTTAACAAACAAAGCATCTGTTGGGGTGGCGGTGTCTGGGGAATACCATGTGTAATACACCTTGTGAAGATTTATATGTAAAACAAAATATTTTTTGATTCTATCACACATATAGAAATTATCCATCCATCCATTTTCCAAACCGCTTATCCTATTGGGTCGCGGGGGGTCCGGAGCCTATCCCAGAATCAATGGGCACGAGGCAGGGAACAACCCAGGATGGGGGGCCAGCCCATCGCAGGGCACACTCACACACCATCCACTCACACACACACACCTACGGGCAATTCAGCAACTCCAATTAGCCCCAGCATGTTTTTGGACTGTGGGGGGAAACCGGAGTACCCAGAGGAAACCCCACAACGACATGGGGAGAACATGCAAACTCCACACACATGTGACCCAGGCGGAGACACGAACCCGGGTCCCAGAGGTGTGAGGCGACAGTGCTAACCACTGCACCACCATGCCGCCCCTTATAGAAATTATTCTAGGTTTAAATAGTAATTTAGCTGAGTAACTAGGCTGAAATTCTAGATAGTTGCAATTTTAAGAATTATTACTATTATTCACAGCTTTTAAGCATGCAGTTGGATGACGGATGGATGGATATTCAGCCACCAGAAATGCCAATTGTTGTTAAGAGGATCAAAGTCTGCAAAGTAGTATGCAGGGTTTAAGGCCAGAACACAGCATACTCTCCGACAGAAAGCATAAAGTTCACTGGGGGAATTTCTGTGGCCACTGCCTGAACAGCATGTGTGGAGAATGTTTATGAGGGTCGAGCCATGCAGAGCTGCTGGCCCTGGCATGTAATGATGAATCACAAATCAGTTAAAAATCGGTGCAAATGCATGAAGATTTAAACCGGCTGATGTGGAAAATGAATCACTATTGTAGGAGTACTTCACAGTACTTTAACAGAAAAACTGGTGTAATATTACATTTGATTTCACAATGTGAGTTTGACGTCAGATGTCACTGCGTATCACGTCGACATCGTACGTCAGTTTTTGGTTTTGAGCGAACGCGAGATGATGAATGAATTTGAAACTGAGGACGGCACAGTGGTTAGTGCTGGCTTCGGTCCAGGGCCCTTTCTGTGTGGAGTTCGCATGCTCTCCCCGTTTTCGCCGGGGACTCCAGGTTCCTCCCACGGTCCAAAAGCATGCAGGATAGGTTGACTGGTGAGTCTAAATTGGCCCTGTAGTTGTGTGAGTGTGTGCGACCTGCGGTGTGTAGGTGACTGCCTGGGCTTGGTTCCTGTCTGCGCCCCTTGTTCCCGGGATAGGCTCCGGTCTCCCCCGCGATCTCAGTTGGGATTAAGTGGTTTCAGAAAATGGATGGATGGACGCACCGCCCGATCTTCAATTGGCGGTGTGGCAGCATATTAGCTTTCCGGTAATCACAAACGAGGAGGAAACAGCGAGAAAAGCACAGACAAGACATAAACTGCATGCAAACATTGTAATAGACTGATAACATACACAAACAGGTCCACTGGCACCACCGTGAGCTGAGTGAAGATTATTAAAAGGGCAAAGCACGCTAAAAAGCTGCACATGCAAACCTTAGCTTATTTATTTGATTTATTTTTTTTTATTTACTTATTTTGATTTGGGATTTTTTTCAACAGTATTTTATTCAAATTCAGTTGCACTGTTCACAACAGTGTCAACAGTTCAGAAAGATAAATATAAGAATATTTTTGAATATATTTGTCTGCAGCTCATTCTGCAAAAAATGAGAAAATTGTATCGTGAACTCAGAATCGTGAATCGTATCAAATGGTGAGTTGAATGTATCGTTACATCCCTAGTTCTTACAGTAGTACTATGGTATGGTGGAGCCACATGACAGGAAGGCAGTACATTGCGAAGTCTGTTAAGAACATCATTCGCACTGAACTGCCCTCCATTGACCAGCTGTACTTTAACTGCCACAGTAACAAGGTTCAGTCTATAATCCAGGACTCTGACCACCATCCACAAACACTGACTAGCAGATTCATGAACAGCTTCATTCGCCAAACAATTCAAACCTGCAGCTTTTGCATCCCCTGTAACAGTCATTTCCACGGCAGCTGCACTGTACAGCTGTTACTGCACTTTATCCACCACTGACCACGTATCATCCAGTTTTGTCCTGCTTTGTATCGCACTGTTTCTGCACCATGTTGTCTTGTACTCCCTTGTGTTGTTATGCACCATCTGTGTTGTTCTGAGCAGTGCCATGATGCAATATTACAAAAAGATCTTGAGGAAATGCAGAGTTCTGGAGGAGATTCTCACAGATCATGGCATGTGTTTATACTGAAGAAACTGTACAAATTGCTAGACATAAAACACAGGACTGGCAACTGTGGTACGTTTTAACACCTTGATAAAAAACTTAAAATCCATAGTAAGTAGGACAACCTCATAGAACCTTTACTAGTCATTGTTCAGAAGATTAACACGGATTAAAAACCATTACTATGAAAGCACGCTAATCAGTTAAGTTGATTATGTGGAGAGAGAGAAAAAAAACTGTCTTTGAAAAAGATCAACCATAGAACGAAGCTGCAGCATTGACACCCCCTAGTGGTGATTTGAAGATAGTTCTGTCTGTAGCAGCTAAGCAGTAGATTTGGCGTCAGGTGCCATGACAAACTCAGTGCTGCTCGGTTTGAACGGCAGAAGCACAAAAATAAAGGGGGCATCTACTGCACGCCCCCCACCCTTGAAAATGGTACAAATTATCATGCAACAGTTTTCTTAAGTAAGTCTTTTTGGGCGTCTGCAGAAACCTCCACGATGCGATTGCCCTGATTAAGAAGTGCGCAGCGGATACAATTTGGGATGCATCGTTCATCCGATTTATTAATATATAATTATTAGTATGTCTATATTATTTTAGAAACGTTACTTGACGAATATTTTTCATTGAGATTGATTCCCCGTTTAAAATTTTGGTGACACTTCATATTTTTTAAGAGAGACAGACAATTTGACGCATGCAATTTGCAGAAATATGTTGTGCCGCTATAAAGTACACAGGCAGCATGACAAACATAAGTACTCACTGAAGCCACGACATACGCCCGGCTGGCCCCAGCGGTACCCCTAAGAAGAAGGCTTTTTTCACAACCCACGACCATCACGAGGGCAAAAAAAACTGAATAGCCTAGAATTTAGTTAATTACAAGGCACATATTTATTGGAGCAAGAGCTCTAACATAAAACTACCTTGTAATTATAAAGTATTATGGCTGTGAACAATGTACAAACAGGCACAGAAAGTAAAATACTCCAAAAATGCAAAGAACCTAAATATTTTTGTTTCCACCGATTCACTCTTGATGTGTTAGGAGTCACAGTTCAGTAGCCTATTCTTCAGTATCTGCATTTAAGACCACCAACTGCTCTTTCTCCTCCTTCGCTCGTCGGCTCAGAGTATTGGACTTGGTAAGTAATGTTGCCCTTTTGGTTCCAGCAGCACTCTCTGCTTCCTCTGCCATGTGCTCAGCATCCTTTTGTAAACTCTCACATACACTTTCCAGTGAGACTCTCTTCCTCTTGAGTTCCTCAAGTTTTCTTTTTTGCTTTTCGCTCATCTTTCACCTTTGGTCAGAGGCGCTTTGGTTGCTCCCCCACACACTCTGACATGGTCGCATATAAGCCTCTGTGCAACAACTGTTTCCTCTGATAAGTTGCAGGTCTCCACCTCTATTCGTTCCACTTCGGCTTGCCCATAGGACAGCAGCAGCAAGTTCTTGCAGAACATCCAGAGGTCAGGATAAGGCCCACTAACTTTTTGATGTAAAAAGACATCAACTTTGGATGGTGCTGAAGGAATGAAGGATATAAAATCCAAGCCTTTTGCCTCATTGTGCAGGTGATTATCAGACTGCTGGGATATTGCATCACCTGTAATTACATTAATTACAGTAGATTAGATGCAGATCAACAATGTCAATACACAGAATCACATGTAGAATAGGAAAGTGATTTATAACCCAATTTTCCTATGATACCATAAATGTGCAATCATTTTAATTTAATCTTGAGATATCTCTAGGCTCATCAAAGAAAATATAACTGGGCTGATGCTTCTTTTCAAACACCAAGAGTCGGTCTTCTAAATACTGCTAAAATCTACGTGTTAACACTATTCAGTTCAGGGACGGATTATGGGTTGTGTGGGCCCCTGGGTAAAACGTTCGCGAGGCCCCCCCCCACCACCACCACCTGCACCACCACCACAACCACCACAAGTCAAGGGCCCTTGGCAGCCAAACACCCTCCCTATAGGGTCAGGGGACCTTGTAGGCAGAGGATCAAAGAATGTAGGCCCTCTAAAATAGACAAACGAAAATACATTGCTGATAAGCGTTGCAAATTGTTTTGGGCTTGGGGCCCACGGGCCCCCTGCACCCCAAGGGCCCCTGGGCAGCGGCCCCGCTAACCCGGTTTGTAATCCGTCCCTGATTCAGTTAGATGTGAAAAAAGAAAAGCATAATTTAAAAATAATATTCTGAACTATCCTATTCTTATCCTATGATTTACCAGCAGATATCCTGCCTGCCAACCGATTCTCCTGCGCAAACTTCTGCATGAGATTTCTCCTTTTCTGCTGGCAGTTATCTGGCTGGTGTGCATTTTGTTTGGGTCCAAGCACGTCATCTCATGTACAATCGAGTACTTCAGAGGGCATTTATCCAAGGCCTTTTTGCACATTTTTGAGAGCACAATCTGGCAATTTTTTTTAATCTGAAGGACACCAAGGTCACTTCCACTGCCTTTGGCTCCTGACTGTCTCTGACAAAAAGATGGTTTGTCAAATTTCCAGAATCTTTCTGCACACTCAGCCCAAGGTTAACACTACCTCAGCTGTACATATCAAACCAGCTCAAACTCCATGTTATTCACATATTTTTTACTTCACAATTGTTTGATACATTTGTATGTAAAGATACCAGTGAATTCACAGAAGTCCCACCTTGATGACAGCCATTCCTATATCCACCTCCTTTGGACTGAGCCAGAGTTTTTGCCTGTACAACAGCTGTACATGTTGCTACACAACACTTAAACATTCTATTTCCTCAATGAACTATTTTTTTTGCAGCAAAAGCCATGAAGCAGCAATAAAATCTTTAAAATATGCTTACCAATAAATATGGTTCTCCCATTTAAACACATGTAAAGATAAACCATGGATATTTAAAAATCATGGGTTCGTTAATGAGTTTAAATGTTATTGAATGGCTTACCTTAAACTTCTCCAGTAAGTCTTCAGCGGTGGAGTGGCTCATGTACTGTGATCCCAGAACCAGGACTGCACTCGAGAGCCATTCTCATAATTCACCCAATACCTGACATGCACATCCAGTTGTTTTCTTTTGATGGTCCTGTTCATACTTACGTCAAACATGACAACGAAGCTCCCTTTTAATATATGGAGCGAGTCCAAATCGCGCAAGAAAAGCGGTTTTATCTTTACCACAAGTGACCCTGCGAGTCAGGGAACATCACCCTGGAGACGGTGTGAATGTCATCATTGGACGTATAGGAGTGATGTCGGCAAACCGTTTGCAAAGCCCATAGCACTTCTGCTTTCAGTGTGGGTTGAGGAGGATGTACTGAAGGCATTATTTGTCATGGGATCCGGAGACACTGCCAAAACGGGTGTAGGCCTATCTTTAGAGGTTGTACTTATCTCCACTGAATAAACATAAATCTGGGCTTATTCTATACTGAACAAAAATATAAACGCAACACTCTTGTTTCTGCTCCCATTTTTCATGAGATGGACTTAAAGACCTACAATTCATTCCAGATACACAATATTACCATTTCTCTCAAACATTTCTCACAAATCAGTCTAAATGTGTGATAGTGAGCACTTCTGCTTTGCTGAGATAATCCATCCCACCTCACAGGTGTGCCACATCAAGATGCTGATCTGACATCATGGGTAGTGCACAGGTGTACCTTATACTGCCCACAATAAAAGGCCACCCTGGAATGTGCAGTTTTTTGCTTTATTGGGGGTCTGGGGACTCAGAACCGGTCAGTATCTGGTGTGACCACCATTTGCCTCATGCAATGCAACACATCTTCTTCGCATAGAGTTTATCAGATTGTCAATTGTGGCCTGTGGAATGTTGGTCCACTCCTCTTCAATGGCTGTGCGAAGTTGTTGGATATTAGTGGGAACTGGTACACGCTGTCGTATACGCCGGTCAAGCACATCCCAAACAAGAGCAGCTGACCTGAGAAATAAGAAATAAGCTAAGCTGGAAACCTGGACCCTCCGACCAAGAATGCGTGAAGTACCCTCAGAAGGTCTACTAGAAGATGTACGTAGAAGACTACTACAGATCAGCTGATCTACACCACAGCAACAGTGATCCTTGAGCTGGAGCCGGACCGTCTTTGAAGACTCCGTAAATCTCCGTATAATAATATATATCTACGGGAACGAGAAAGGAGAAAGCAGAGAACAAGAACAAGATTTGTAAATGTAAGATTTGAAGGACCCCCGGCATGAAAAATAGAATAGTTCTCGTCATTAGTGAACATGTGTCTCGTCATTGTGTATCATGGACAGTAAGAGGGGGATCAATAGAGTGTTGTTATTATAACGTCTAAAAAGTCTGTCGATAAATCAATAAGAAAATAAATGAAGTCGTTTTCGCGAACACGCGAACAGGGGCCGGACCGACTGTAGGGGGCGTGGCCAGAGACAGCCATAGCTGTCAAGTCTCCCGTTTTGGCCGGGAAACTACCGTATTTTACTTCTCTTTCCCGCCGTCCTCCCGTATTAGTATTTTCCCGTAAATCTCCCTTATATTATATAGTTGCTGGATAGTGTAGTGGTAAGATCGCCGCCTTTCACACGGGAGACCGGGGTTCGAATCCCGGTTGTGGCCAAAAATATATTTTATATATTTTATATATTTATATTTATATTTATATTATATTTTATATAATTTATATTATTTTATATTTCCTGTCTTAAAATGTAAGGGATACTGGAGCCTCCCGTTTTGGCCGGGAAACTACCGTATTTTACTTCTCTTTCCCGCCGTCCTCCCGTATTAGTATTTTCCCGTAAATCTCCCTTATATTATATAGTTGCTGGATAGTGTAGTGGTAAGATCGCCGCCTTTCACACGGGAGACCGGGGTTCGAATCCCGGTTGTGGCCAAAAATATATTTTATATATTTTATATATTTATATTTATATTTAAAAGCCTGAGGCGACAGTGGCAAGGAAACTCCCTCTAGCAGGAAGAAACCTTGAGTGGAACCTAGACTCAGAAGGGGACCCCATCCTCCTCTGGGCGACCAAGGAGCATGAAACTGCATTTACATTGACATTCATTAGAGTTCATATAGTTATAAAGTCCCAGTTGGTTTCATGTAGTTATATCCAGGAGTCCAGGTGCGGGTTCACACGGTGTAGTCGGCTCGGTATCAGCTCGAAAAAGAGAAGATGGAGAAGAGTTATTGCCCTACACCTAACCGGCAGGACTAAAGCAACTATGACAGCCTGCCTAAAAGAGTGACCTGGAAGGAAGCACAGGCATGAGGGTTTACAGAGGTTTTGGCGTCAAGCCACCTCCCATCCACAGCTTAAGTGATCGGCGAGAGTGGCAGGACGACAGCACCAATCCCCCCTTTCCCCTTCAATCTCAAATAACTATGAACCTCCAGATTTCCCATTCACCTTAGAAAAGAAGATTTAACTATCCAAAAGACTGGCGAAAGAGGTACATCTTAAGCCTTGACTTAAAAGCAGAGATTGTGTCTGAGTTCCGAACACTAATAGGAAGTTTATTCCATAGCTGTGGTGCTTTATGAGCAAATGCTCTTCCCCCAAAGGTAATGTTCTTTATTCTGGGTACGGATAGAATACCTCCATCTCGTCATCTAAGTGTATGATTCGGAACGCAAATGAGGTCACTCACATACTGCGGTGCAAGACCATTTACAGCTTTATAGGTTAAGAGCAGTGTTTTGTAGTCAACACGAAATCTAACTGGCAGCCAGTGCAGTGAAGATAAAATTGGGGTAATATGATTATATGTTTTAGTTTAACTATTGCTAGTAGCGGTTCAATCAATGCTGGGAGCATCGCTGAATAATTTTGATGGAACAGGTTCTAGCATACAAGTAGATGAATTTGAAGATAAAATTAAGTACATCAGTTCTGACTGGTTAACCAATATTCAATATTCAAAATGTTCTGTTTAATTGAGCATATTTTTGGTCAAAAAGTTTCATAAAGTCGTCACTGGAAAATAACCAGTGGTCTGGTTATTAGTCAGCTTGGACACCATAGTAAATAGGAATCTAGGATTATTTTTGTTTATTTCAATTAGTTCTGATAGATACTAGATGATTTGGCGGCACTAAGAGCCTTTTTGTAGCTACCCATAGCCTCTTTCCATGCTAGTTCGAACACCACTAGTTTAGTATGATGCCACTTACATTCTGTAAGGACATAAAACTTATAGGTCCTGCAGGCCCCAACTCTGATCAGCCTGCATCAGTCTATTTCAGAGCTCCGCTGGCCCAGGCAAGACTGGACTCAACTCGTCAAACCACCCCTTTTAAGGAAGGCAAAGGCCTGCCGGCTCCTGAGAGACTGGATAGGAATAACTGGAGCAGCACAGAAAAAGCAAGACCTTTCACCCCCGGAGTGACCAGAGTTCCACAATCAATCCACAGCAACAACAGCTGTCAGCCTCCAGACACAGACACCTTTTCCACTATAAACAGGATAACTCAGCACACATAGATGTTAGGGACAAATACACGCATGTTTGGTCTCGTTTGAATAGGCATGAGACGAGGAGTATTATACTCTCAGATTTAAGGCAGTATAGCTTTTCCTAAGAGAAATACAGAAACTTCGGCTCAACCCACCAAACTGAGAGAGATTCTCTCATGGTAGAACAAGGGAATTACAACCACCCCCTAAAGTGATCTGATTGGCTGGGGACTTGAGAACCAAGGTCAGCAATGCCCCTAAAATTAACCATTGACCGAAATTAGTCAGTCTTCAGAAACATGCCATCACCTGGTCTGGATACTTAAGGAAGGGCTTCAGAAGTAGTCGGGGAGTCACTCTGTAATCAGAGCTCCCGCAGAGAACTGGGTGAAAGTCTATCTGTAGTCAGATACTTTCCACAGAACTTTGTTCACTCTCAGCTGAGGAATGTGAATACATGATATGAAGACAACTGGATCACAACTGGATCACGGGGGAATCATAAGCAGGGAAGAACACACAGGCAAACAGCAGCAGCAACATTAAAGGCAGGACTGAGAAGCACATTTATACAAGGCTAAGCAGGGAGCAAACTAGAGGCACCTGAAATGAGTAACACAAGGGCAGGAAGGAGAGGTAAAACAAACGCGGAACAGGCATGGCACGTTATACCACACTAGGGAGGAAACGGGAGGTTCAGGAGGGCAGGGTGTGGCAGGGATCCGTTTCAAAATTTAATTTTGGCTTGTACAAACCTTGGTAAAAGCTGCAAAAGATCGATCAACCACTTTCTGAGCTATTGTCTTAACAAACAAAGCATCTGTTGGGGTGGCGGTGTCTGGGGAATACCATGTGTAATACACCTTGTGAAGATTTATATGTAAAACAAAATATTTTTTGATTCTATCACACATATAGAAATTATCCATCCATCCATTTTCCAAACCGCTTATCCTATTGGGTCGCGGGGGGTCCGGAGCCTATCCCAGAATCAATGGGCACGAGGCAGGGAACAACCCAGGATGGGGGGCCAGCCCATCGCAGGGCACACTCACACACCATCCACTCACACACACACACCTACGGGCAATTCAGCAACTCCAATTAGCCCCAGCATGTTTTTGGACTGTGGGGGGAAACCGGAGTACCCAGAGGAAACCCCACAACGACATGGGGAGAACATGCAAACTCCACACACATGTGACCCAGGCGGAGACACGAACCCGGGTCCCAGAGGTGTGAGGCGACAGTGCTAACCACTGCACCACCATGCCGCCCCTTATAGAAATTATTCTAGGTTTAAATAGTAATTTAGCTGAGTAACTAGGCTGAAATTCTAGATAGTTGCAATTTTAAGAATTATTACTATTATTCACAGCTTTTAAGCATGCAGTTGGATGACGGATGGATGGATATTCAGCCACCAGAAATGCCAATTGTTGTTAAGAGGATCAAAGTCTGCAAAGTAGTATGCAGGGTTTAAGGCCAGAACACAGCATACTCTCCGACAGAAAGCATAAAGTTCACTGGGGGAATTTCTGTGGCCACTGCCTGAACAGCATGTGTGGAGAATGTTTATGAGGGTCGAGCCATGCAGAGCTGCTGGCCCTGGCATGTAATGATGAATCACAAATCAGTTAAAAATCGGTGCAAATGCATGAAGATTTAAACCGGCTGATGTGGAAAATGAATCACTATTGTAGGAGTACTTCACAGTACTTTAACAGAAAAACTGGTGTAATATTACATTTGATTTCACAATGTGAGTTTGACGTCAGATGTCACTGCGTATCACGTCGACATCGTACGTCAGTTTTTGGTTTTGAGCGAACGCGAGATGATGAATGAATTTGAAACTGAGGACGGCACAGTGGTTAGTGCTGGCTTCGGTCCAGGGCCCTTTCTGTGTGGAGTTCGCATGCTCTCCCCGTTTTCGCCGGGGACTCCAGGTTCCTCCCACGGTCCAAAAGCATGCAGGATAGGTTGACTGGTGAGTCTAAATTGGCCCTGTAGTTGTGTGAGTGTGTGCGACCTGCGGTGTGTAGGTGACTGCCTGGGCTTGGTTCCTGTCTGCGCCCCTTGTTCCCGGGATAGGCTCCGGTCTCCCCCGCGATCTCAGTTGGGATTAAGTGGTTTCAGAAAATGGATGGATGGACGCACCGCCCGATCTTCAATTGGCGGTGTGGCAGCATATTAGCTTTCCGGTAATCACAAACGAGGAGGAAACAGCGAGAAAAGCACAGACAAGACATAAACTGCATGCAAACATTGTAATAGACTGATAACATACACAAACAGGTCCACTGGCACCACCGTGAGCTGAGTGAAGATTATTAAAAGGGCAAAGCACGCTAAAAAGCTGCACATGCAAACCTTAGCTTATTTATTTGATTTATTTTTTTTTATTTACTTATTTTGATTTGGGATTTTTTTCAACAGTATTTTATTCAAATTCAGTTGCACTGTTCACAACAGTGTCAACAGTTCAGAAAGATAAATATAAGAATATTTTTGAATATATTTGTCTGCAGCTCATTCTGCAAAAAATGAGAAAATTGTATCGTGAACTCAGAATCGTGAATCGTATCAAATGGTGAGTTGAATGTATCGTTACATCCCTAGTTCTTACAGTAGTACTATGGTATGGTGGAGCCACATGACAGGAAGGCAGTACATTGCGAAGTCTGTTAAGAACATCATTCGCACTGAACTGCCCTCCATTGACCAGCTGTACTTTAACTGCCACAGTAACAAGGTTCAGTCTATAATCCAGGACTCTGACCACCATCCACAAACACTGACTAGCAGATTCATGAACAGCTTCATTCGCCAAACAATTCAAACCTGCAGCTTTTGCATCCCCTGTAACAGTCATTTCCACGGCAGCTGCACTGTACAGCTGTTACTGCACTTTATCCACCACTGACCACGTATCATCCAGTTTTGTCCTGCTTTGTATCGCACTGTTTCTGCACCATGTTGTCTTGTACTCCCTTGTGTTGTTATGCACCATCTGTGTTGTTCTGAGCAGTGCCATGATGCAATATTACAAAAAGATCTTGAGGAAATGCAGAGTTCTGGAGGAGATTCTCACAGATCATGGCATGTGTTTATACTGAAGAAACTGTACAAATTGCTAGACATAAAACACAGGACTGGCAACTGTGGTACGTTTTAACACCTTGATAAAAAACTTAAAATCCATAGTAAGTAGGACAACCTCATAGAACCTTTACTAGTCATTGTTCAGAAGATTAACACGGATTAAAAACCATTACTATGAAAGCACGCTAATCAGTTAAGTTGATTATGTGGAGAGAGAGAAAAAAAACTGTCTTTGAAAAAGATCAACCATAGAACGAAGCTGCAGCATTGACACCCCCTAGTGGTGATTTGAAGATAGTTCTGTCTGTAGCAGCTAAGCAGTAGATTTGGCGTCAGGTGCCATGACAAACTCAGTGCTGCTCGGTTTGAACGGCAGAAGCACAAAAATAAAGGGGGCATCTACTGCACGCCCCCCACCCTTGAAAATGGTACAAATTATCATGCAACAGTTTTCTTAAGTAAGTCTTTTTGGGCGTCTGCAGAAACCTCCACGATGCGATTGCCCTGATTAAGAAGTGCGCAGCGGATACAATTTGGGATGCATCGTTCATCCGATTTATTAATATATAATTATTAGTATGTCTATATTATTTTAGAAACGTTACTTGACGAATATTTTTCATTGAGATTGATTCCCCGTTTAAAATTTTGGTGACACTTCATATTTTTTAAGAGAGACAGACAATTTGACGCATGCAATTTGCAGAAATATGTTGTGCCGCTATAAAGTACACAGGCAGCATGACAAACATAAGTACTCACTGAAGCCACGACATACGCCCGGCTGGCCCCAGCGGTACCCCTAAGAAGAAGGCTTTTTTCACAACCCACGACCATCACGAGGGCAAAAAAAACTGAATAGCCTAGAATTTAGTTAATTACAAGGCACATATTTATTGGAGCAAGAGCTCTAACATAAAACTACCTTGTAATTATAAAGTATTATGGCTGTGAACAATGTACAAACAGGCACAGAAAGTAAAATACTCCAAAAATGCAAAGAACCTAAATATTTTTGTTTCCACCGATTCACTCTTGATGTGTTAGGAGTCACAGTTCAGTAGCCTATTCTTCAGTATCTGCATTTAAGACCACCAACTGCTCTTTCTCCTCCTTCGCTCGTCGGCTCAGAGTATTGGACTTGGTAAGTAATGTTGCCCTTTTGGTTCCAGCAGCACTCTCTGCTTCCTCTGCCATGTGCTCAGCATCCTTTTGTAAACTCTCACATACACTTTCCAGTGAGACTCTCTTCCTCTTGAGTTCCTCAAGTTTTCTTTTTTGCTTTTCGCTCATCTTTCACCTTTGGTCAGAGGCGCTTTGGTTGCTCCCCCACACACTCTGACATGGTCGCATATAAGCCTCTGTGCAACAACTGTTTCCTCTGATAAGTTGCAGGTCTCCACCTCTATTCGTTCCACTTCGGCTTGCCCATAGGACAGCAGCAGCAAGTTCTTGCAGAACATCCAGAGGTCAGGATAAGGCCCACTAACTTTTTGATGTAAAAAGACATCAACTTTGGATGGTGCTGAAGGAATGAAGGATATAAAATCCAAGCCTTTTGCCTCATTGTGCAGGTGATTATCAGACTGCTGGGATATTGCATCACCTGTAATTACATTAATTACAGTAGATTAGATGCAGATCAACAATGTCAATACACAGAATCACATGTAGAATAGGAAAGTGATTTATAACCCAATTTTCCTATGATACCATAAATGTGCAATCATTTTAATTTAATCTTGAGATATCTCTAGGCTCATCAAAGAAAATATAACTGGGCTGATGCTTCTTTTCAAACACCAAGAGTCGGTCTTCTAAATACTGCTAAAATCTACGTGTTAACACTATTCAGTTCAGGGACGGATTATGGGTTGTGTGGGCCCCTGGGTAAAACGTTCGCGAGGCCCCCCCCCACCACCACCACCTGCACCACCACCACAACCACCACAAGTCAAGGGCCCTTGGCAGCCAAACACCCTCCCTATAGGGTCAGGGGACCTTGTAGGCAGAGGATCAAAGAATGTAGGCCCTCTAAAATAGACAAACGAAAATACATTGCTGATAAGCGTTGCAAATTGTTTTGGGCTTGGGGCCCACGGGCCCCCTGCACCCCAAGGGCCCCTGGGCAGCGGCCCCGCTAACCCGGTTTGTAATCCGTCCCTGATTCAGTTAGATGTGAAAAAAGAAAAGCATAATTTAAAAATAATATTCTGAACTATCCTATTCTTATCCTATGATTTACCAGCAGATATCCTGCCTGCCAACCGATTCTCCTGCGCAAACTTCTGCATGAGATTTCTCCTTTTCTGCTGGCAGTTATCTGGCTGGTGTGCATTTTGTTTGGGTCCAAGCACGTCATCTCATGTACAATCGAGTACTTCAGAGGGCATTTATCCAAGGCCTTTTTGCACATTTTTGAGAGCACAATCTGGCAATTTTTTTTAATCTGAAGGACACCAAGGTCACTTCCACTGCCTTTGGCTCCTGACTGTCTCTGACAAAAAGATGGTTTGTCAAATTTCCAGAATCTTTCTGCACACTCAGCCCAAGGTTAACACTACCTCAGCTGTACATATCAAACCAGCTCAAACTCCATGTTATTCACATATTTTTTACTTCACAATTGTTTGATACATTTGTATGTAAAGATACCAGTGAATTCACAGAAGTCCCACCTTGATGACAGCCATTCCTATATCCACCTCCTTTGGACTGAGCCAGAGTTTTTGCCTGTACAACAGCTGTACATGTTGCTACACAACACTTAAACATTCTATTTCCTCAATGAACTATTTTTTTTGCAGCAAAAGCCATGAAGCAGCAATAAAATCTTTAAAATATGCTTACCAATAAATATGGTTCTCCCATTTAAACACATGTAAAGATAAACCATGGATATTTAAAAATCATGGGTTCGTTAATGAGTTTAAATGTTATTGAATGGCTTACCTTAAACTTCTCCAGTAAGTCTTCAGCGGTGGAGTGGCTCATGTACTGTGATCCCAGAACCAGGACTGCACTCGAGAGCCATTCTCATAATTCACCCAATACCTGACATGCACATCCAGTTGTTTTCTTTTGATGGTCCTGTTCATACTTACGTCAAACATGACAACGAAGCTCCCTTTTAATATATGGAGCGAGTCCAAATCGCGCAAGAAAAGCGGTTTTATCTTTACCACAAGTGACCCTGCGAGTCAGGGAACATCACCCTGGAGACGGTGTGAATGTCATCATTGGACGTATAGGAGTGATGTCGGCAAACCGTTTGCAAAGCCCATAGCACTTCTGCTTTCAGTGTGGGTTGAGGAGGATGTACTGAAGGCATTATTTGTCATGGGATCCGGAGACACTGCCAAAACGGGTGTAGGCCTATCTTTAGAGGTTGTACTTATCTCCACTGAATAAACATAAATCTGGGCTTATTCTATACTGAACAAAAATATAAACGCAACACTCTTGTTTCTGCTCCCATTTTTCATGAGATGGACTTAAAGACCTACAATTCATTCCAGATACACAATATTACCATTTCTCTCAAACATTTCTCACAAATCAGTCTAAATGTGTGATAGTGAGCACTTCTGCTTTGCTGAGATAATCCATCCCACCTCACAGGTGTGCCACATCAAGATGCTGATCTGACATCATGGGTAGTGCACAGGTGTACCTTATACTGCCCACAATAAAAGGCCACCCTGGAATGTGCAGTTTTTTGCTTTATTGGGGGTCTGGGGACTCAGAACCGGTCAGTATCTGGTGTGACCACCATTTGCCTCATGCAATGCAACACATCTTCTTCGCATAGAGTTTATCAGATTGTCAATTGTGGCCTGTGGAATGTTGGTCCACTCCTCTTCAATGGCTGTGCGAAGTTGTTGGATATTAGTGGGAACTGGTACACGCTGTCGTATACGCCGGTCAAGCACATCCCAAACAAGAGCAGCTGACCTGAGAAATAAGAAATAAGCTAAGCTGGAAACCTGGACCCTCCGACCAAGAATGCGTGAAGTACCCTCAGAAGGTCTACTAGAAGATGTACGTAGAAGACTACTACAGATCAGCTGATCTACACCACAGCAACAGTGATCCTTGAGCTGGAGCCGGGACCGTCTTTGAAGACCTCCGTAAATCTCCGTATAATAATATATATCTACGGGAACGAGAAAGGAGAAAGCAGAGAACAAGAACAAGATTTGTAAATGTAGATTTGAAGGACCCCCGGCATGAAAAATAGAATAGTTCTCGTCATTAGTGAACATGTGTCTCGTCATTGTGTATCATGGACAGTAAGAGGGGGATCAATAGAGTGTTGTTATTATAACGTCTAAAAAGTCTGTCGATAAATCAATAAGAAAATAAATGAAGTCGTTTTCGCGAACACGCGAACAGGGGCCGGACCGACTGTAGGGGGCGTGGCCAGAGACAGCCATAGCTGTCAAGTCTCCCGTTTTGGCCGGGAAACTACCGTATTTTACTTCTCTTTCCCGCCGTCCTCCCGTATTAGTATTTTCCCGTAAATCTCCCTTATATTATATAGTTGCTGGATAGTGTAGTGGTAAGATCGCCGCCTTTCACACGGGAGACCGGGGTTCGAATCCCGTTTGTGGCCAAAAATATATTTTATATATTTTATATATTTATATTTATATTATATTTTATATAATTTATATTATTTTATATTTCCTGTCTAAAATGTAAGGGATACTGGAGCCTCCCGTTTTGGCCGGGAAACTACCGTATTTTACTTCTCTTTCCCGCCGTCCTCCCGTATTAGTATTTTCCCGTAAATCTCCCTTATATTATATAGTTGCTGGATAGTGTAGTGGTAAGATCGCCGCCTTTCACACGGGAGACCGGGGTTCGAATCCCGTTTGTGGCCAAAAATATATTTTATATATTTTATATATTTATATTTATATTATATTTTATATAATTTATATTATTTTATATTTCCTGTCTTAAAATGTAAGGGATACTGGAGCCTCCCCGTTTTGGCCGGGAAACTACCGTATTTTACTTCTCTTTCCCGCCGTCCTCCCGTATTAGTATTTTCCCGTAAATCTCCCTTATATTATATAGTTGCTGGATAGTGTAAGTGGTAAGATCGCCGCCTTTCACACGGGAGACCGGGGTTCGAATCCCGGTTGTGGCCAAAAATATATTTTATATATTTTATATATTTATATTTATATTTAAAAGCCTGAGGCGACAGTGGCAAGGAAACTCCCTCTAGCAGGAAGAAACCTTGAGTGGAACCTAGACTCAGAAGGGGACCCCATCCTCCTCTGGGCGACCAAGGAGCATGAAACTGCATTTACATTGACATTCATTAGAGTTCATATAGTTATAAAGTCCCAGTTGGTTTCATGTAGTTATATCCAGGAGTCCAGGTGCGGGTTCACACGGTGTAGTCGGCTCGGTATCAGCTCGAAAAAGAGAAGATGGAGAAGAGTTATTGCCCTACACCTAACCGGCAGGACTAAAGCAACTATGACAGCCTGCCTAAAAGAGTGACCTGGAAGGAAGCACAGGCATGAGGGTTTACAGAGGTTTTGGCGTCAAGCCACCTCCATCCACAGCTTAAGTGATCGGCGAGAGTGGCAGGACGACAGCACCAATCCCCCCCTTTCCCCTTCAATCTCAAATAACTATGAACCTCCAGATTTCCCATTCACCTTAGAAAAGAAGATTTAACTATCCAAAAGACTGGCGAAAGAGGTACATCTTAAGCCTTGACTTAAAAGCAGAGATTGTGTCTGAGTTCCGAACACTAATAGGAAGTTTATTCCATAGCTGTGGTGCTTTATGAGCAAATGCTCTTCCCCCAAAGGTAATGTTCTTTATTCTGGGTACGGATAGAATACCTCCATCTCGTCATCTAAGTGTATGATTCGGAACGCAAATGAGGTCACTCACATACTGCGGTGCAAGACCATTTACAGCTTTATAGGTTAAGAGCAGTGTTTTGTAGTCAACACGAAATCTAACTGGCAGCCAGTGCAGTGAAGATAAAATTGGGGTAATATGATTATATGTTTTAGTTTAACTATTGCTAGTAGCGGTTCAATCAATGCTGGGAGCATCGCTGAATAATTTTGATGGAACAGGTTCTAGCATACAAGTAGATGAATTTGAAGATAAAATTAAGTACATCAGTTCTGACTGGTTAACCATATTCAATATTCAAAATGTTCTGTTTAATTGAGCATATTTTTGGTCAAAAAGTTTCATAAAGTCGTCACTGGAAAATAACCAGT